>NC_072457.1:14287699-14587699 GCF_027596085.1 Anoplopoma fimbria
CACACTCGCTGCGAGACGTTGCTCGGATCACAGTCGTGTCAGGGTGAGGTTGAGGCGTTTCCATGGGAACTCTGGGTGGCTGTTGCTCTGCTCTGTGAGAGAAACTCCTTAAATTGAAATAACTAAACATCAAACTGGAGAATCTCTTTGAGGATGCAAGCCACTCCAAGCGTGTTAGTGTCTTCTCAAACTGTTAGACACACAAATCTCGGCCCACCTGACGTTCAGTTTCTTGCTCCTCTCCGCCTGCACGGCCCTTTTGTTCCTCGGAGCAGCGTCAGTGGTGACCTCTCCCTGTGTGCAGCGCTTAGTGCTGGGCAGAGGCAGGAAGCGGTTGTAAGTCGCTGTAGAGGTGCTTTGTTTATGGAAAACTCCCGTCCTCCTCGCCATCATGTCATCTTTCTGAAGATCCGGAATCCTGTCCTCTTCCTCGTCATCTTCCTCCTGTGTTCTCAGTTCGTATTGACGCAGACGTGCATCCAGCTCAGCAGGAGTAGAGGGGGTCTCAGGGGAGAAGCATGGGAGGTCGGCTGAAGGAGGTGTGGTTCGATTGAGGTCAGCTCCATCTACCTGGCTGTTAGAGCACCGTATAAAGTTCAAACTGCAGCAACACTAATGGATACTATGGTCTTAAAATCCAGGCGTGAACATGCAGGAAAGCAGGCCAAGTGTACAGAATACAGATCGTAAAAACTTCAAACTATAAGGCATTCTTGCACCAAATAGGTTAGAAAAAATGAAAAAACATGCAAAACTAATGCAAATTTACACGGAATAGATAAATAAGAGAGACCTGTGATGACATTTTAAGCTCTTTGACCATCAGAGTCACATTACAAACTCCACATCTATAAAATGTTTCAATTTTACGGAAATTTTCTGTAACTTATATCACAAGTTAAACAGATAATATTTCAGGAGAAAAAAAGGTTTATACAGATGTTACAGAAATGAATGAATTGTGAATCAGCTGATGTTTAAGCCCGGTTGATATATCTAGCTCTACTTGTCACAGCAGCATGTGCATGCATGTGTGCTTGACTGGGTGTGTGTATGTGATGCTGTAGCTTTGTTTCCTATTAGAACTACAAGCAAATCAACACAATGCGGAGCGGTGCATCCAAAATACCTAATTTACTCATTCAAATAGGCCTGAAAGGTAAAACATTTCACAAAACAACACTGAAAAACAATTAAATTAAAGAATTTTATAAGTAATTGATCAGAAAGGGATCTATTTATTCCTCACTACAGTCCACACTAATGCAAGAGACATTGGATTCAAGCCACTGTAGCTTAAGTTGTCTTGTACTTGGCCTCATCCATACCTGCGTTCCCGCTCTGAAAGCTGGGAGCCCAGGCCAATGGTAGGCATGGCTACAGTTGCCTTGGAAAGGAGTCGTCTTAGCAACTCCGTGTCCTCCCCTTCACTCGACGTGACTGTGTCTACTGGCTGCTCGATCTCAGTCACGCCCCCAAAGGTCACAACTTTGCTGTGACATCGTCCAGCCTTTGCTGATCCACTGAATGGACCTCCATAATTTTTCTCCAGACAAGCTTGACACACAGGGGCGGGGCTAGCCTCACTGTAGATACAATCTCACAAATGAAGACAGGCACACACACACACACACACACACACACACACACACACACACACACACACACACACACACACACACACACACACACACACACACACACACACACACACACACACACAACAACAACAACAACAGCCAGCAAAAGAGCAGAGGGAAATAAAGAGGGTGGAAAATCATGAGCAACCAGAGACAGAGGATCAGACTGTGAAGACAAAGGAAGGATGAGGTGGAAATGATGAATCAGACAGGAAGTGTGGATGGACAGAAGAGGACAATGCATGGGGTTGTGTAGTTAAATCTCTCCAACACATACAAACATTCACAACACACTCGCACCAAACTTTTTATCTACTCTAGGTAGCCACATTTTCATGGCAACGGCAGCTCCTCTGGGAATACAAAAAACTCTTTATCCTATCTAGTGACATCAGCGCAGACAGAGAAAAACAAAGCCGAAGCAGTGCTCGTAGCCAACAGTCGCCTCTCTTTTGGTCACAAACACGCACACACACAGTCTCACACACACCGGCCAATTCCACGCTCTGTTTCAATGCCTGTCAAAGAAGACTGAAGAGGCCTGAAGTGCACAATAGTGAGGAGAATAAACAAGCAGATGAAAACATGCGGCGCTAAAGAGAAAAGAAGAGTGCGGAAACTAAACCTAAGGGGATATATAGGTTACAAGAGACAAACAGCGCTGAAATGGGTGAAATAATAATAAGTACATGATGGAGGTATCTTTTGAGGTCTTTTAAATATTCTACTTAAGTGGCTTGACCTTAAATCTCTCTAAAGTAAACTTTATGTAGTTTAAAGTCTGCATGACTAATGAACGTCTATTCACATTATGTATAAATAACTTGTAGATATTATTCTTGATTTGATTTTTGATTGACTTAATAAATTCATCATGTCATCAACCCCAAAGCCCACAGAGACATTTTCTAACAGTCTAGAACCCAAATATTTTCTATTAATGATGATAGAAAACATAAAGAAGTAGCAAACTCTCACATTTAAGAAATTAGAACCAACGATTATTGGGTCTTTATGTTTAATAAATTACCTAAAGTAATTGGTTAACATTTTGGGGAGTATACTTATCTTCTCTCTTGCAGGGAGTTAGATGAGAGAACCGATGTCATGTCTCTACAGTAAATAGAGAGCTAAAGCCAGTTAGCTTAGCTTAGCACAAAGACTGGACATGGGGAAACTGCTAGCTTGACTCTCGATTCACTAATCAACACATTATATGTTTGTTTTGGGCGTACAAACAACCTCATGTGCCGGACTTTTTCTTGACCAACCACAGAAACATCCTGAAGTCTCTGCTAGTTGCCTGGCAACTGGTCCAATTTAAGAAATAGGCACATAAGGTATATATTATTTCAACTATGTTTATTTTTGCTCTTTTGTGCACTCAAAAGAAAAATATTTAATATAGTTATACCCTTTTTTAAAATTCTGGTTTCTTCTGAAAGGTTACTGTTTGGAGTTTATTGTCAAAAAGTTAGAATTAGTCTAAATGACACTATCAAATTAACAGATGCAAACTGTAAAGTCATAGTAAAGTAAAGTAAAACGGTGTTAAGTTTGTATCTTACTGTTATGTCTTATATGCTCTCCTGTAACAAAATAAGCGACTGTGGGTGCGGTGATATTCAATTTAAAATAGCTGACACAGACAGCGTGATGACACTTTGTGCTTTCAGATAATGTGTAAATTGTAGCGGTTTAGTGAGGATTCAACTGGAATGACAATCCTAAATAAGGTACCAAATTTCCCATGTGTTCAACCACTGTTTGTTAAGCCTTAAGTTGTTACTTCATATCCTATTCGTAGTAGTTTGTAGCACTTATTATATTCGTATTAGTCTGTTGCAATTATTGTTCTCGTAGTAATTTGCCTCTGCACTATACTTTTGCTCTGGCTTATGCTTTAAGATGCTTGTTTAAGAAAGGAGATGCACTTATGACTTCTAGTGACTAGTAGTTTTCTTGAATACCTATGTTGAATACACTTCCTGTAAGTCGCTTTGGATAAAAGCGTCTGCTAAATGACTGTAATGTAATGTGAAAGTCCCTGCAGATTAAAGATCCTCTTCTGCCTGCAAGGATCTCCTTAAGACTCAAACTAAGACTAGAAGCACGCACACTGCACATTCTCTCTGTCATCATGAAACCACACACTTGACATACAGCAACATTTAAGTGCGTTCTACTGCATGTGTGCTGAATCAGAGAGAGTGTGTTGGGCACCTGGGTTCAGTCATCCTGAGTCTTTCCCACTTCTGAATATCTGCCTGGCTCATGGAGGCAGAAACCAAGCTCACTGGTCCGTCCCTTTGAGGGAGGGGCTTACTCTGAGCCCGCCTACGAGCCAAGTCATCCCTCTGCTTATTAGGCGTCACCTTAACTTTCCCCTCTTCTCCCTCTTCCTCCCCATCCTCCTCTTCCTCGTGGCGAGGGGCGGGGTTTAGGAAAGGGTTGTCTCTGCGTGTTATGATGTCAGGGACCGCTTCTCTCTCACTGTCCATTCACAGAGCCGGTACAATGGCATCACACGGCACACATAAGTCACATCAAAGTGAAGCAAGCACAAGTCAAACCACAAGTGACCACAACACCCAAAGAAAAAAAAAGAAGTAGGAGAATGTGAGAGATTATTAAGCAGTAAGTTTGAGAGAAAATGGAAGAAAAACGGCAACACACACACAAACAACCGCTGGCTAACCTGATCTCCTTCTCCTGCAGTGTTTGCTGCGAGGCTCGTCTAATGCCTTCCCAGCGCTCTCGGTCTTTGCTGCTACATGCAGGTGAAGGGACAAACTGGTGCACCTTGGGAGCAACAGGGGTGCGATGGGCTCGTCTGGATGCCAGGTCGTCTTTACGAACATCCGGGACTTTCTTCACCTGCGCCTCCTCTTCCACGTCAGAGGAGGAGTCACACGTGGATTTCTGAGAGCTCAAAAAGTCATTTTCGCAGCGAAGGATGATGCTTGGGGATGGTGACCTCATTTCCTGTTCCTCCAGTGTTGGAGGGCTGGGGTTTGGAGACGGGATGGGGGTGGCAAGTTAATGTCAGAGATTATCAATGATCCATCGTTCGTAGCACCGTAGCGACATGCGTAGGTTCGGATTTGACATGCGTCCACAAATATTGTAATATGGCAAGGTCCGGTTACGTCAAGCAAATACCACACCAACTTGGAAGTAATTAATGGCCATCGAAACCTCTATAACAATATTAACGACTGACATGATTTAAACAAACCTCTGCCATACGTTAAACACAGAAAGGTAGCGAGCAGTTAGTCAGACCTGAAAACACACTCATTAATAAAACCAGATTGCTCCAACCAGCTAGCTACACAAACCAAACGTCAAACCTCAGCACTAGTGTGAATGCAGCATCAGGTAAAGAAAAACCCACAAACAAAATTACCATCATAAAGATCCGTTAGTGAACACGACCAAAACTGTCAAACCACGGCCGCAGGGGCTCTCGTGCCCCTTCCTCTCTGACCTGCTGTAGCGAACGGCGGCAGGCAGAACTTTGATTCCGCACTTCATCAACTTCTGCAGCCTCTTCTGCTCCAACGCTTCCTGAGTCACCTTCTCCTCTTCCTGTTTTTGTTTCTCCGAATTATTCTCAGGCGCCCAAGTGACAGTCTTGGAGGTTTTGTGGTGCAGTCCGGTGCTTTTGAGCTGCTCTGACGGGGCTTGAGGGTGACTGGGGAATGATGTGTAATGGCATGAGGATGAAGATTAGAGATGAGGAAGTTTGTGTGTCTTACCTTTTCCTTCAGCTCAATTTTTTTATTTTTTCCTTTTCAGCACTGAGTAACATGGGTATAAAATGCATCATTTGCATCTGAGTTATTTGATGCACTGATTTGTTGGTCGTTACCTGCGCTGCTCTCCTTCGTCCGCATGTGGTTTTCGTCGTGGAGTCGGGATGTAGGAGCTGGCGTTGGTACGGTTGGGAAGAAACTGGTTGAAGGGAATTGGGATTCTTGCTTCACTGCTGGCAGTCCGTCTGGCCAACATGTCATCCTTCCGCACATCTGGCCTCCTGCTGGGAGCATCGGCCTCCGAGTCACTGCCTCGCCCTGGGCAAAGAGCAATGGAGCGGGAAAGAGAAGTGAAGAGAGTGAAGCAGGTTAGAAAGTATGTCAGGAAATATTTGAATCGGTCCTTGCATAATAACCTCTGCAAATGTAAAATGATATTCAAGACATATTAGCTCCATTTTGTTCATAATATCTCCAATGCTATGACCAATTTGTTCTATGTCAGTAAGGGCAAAAAAACGTTGAAATGGGACATGACATATTCATCTTAAATTTCTAGACACTTTTAAGCATTTTAGGCATTTACAGTGACACCACATGGAAATATCAGCCTTGTATTTGTCCATGGTGCTGCCCTTCTGCCACCATTTTAGCTTTGAAAAGACTGACAATTGTATCTGTTTCTTATTCTGTTCCCATCCCATAATGTTGTCTTATTGGGAGAATAATCACACAAAATCTGATATTTTATGTGAGTCCCTCTGGATATTTAAGAAATGTTCAGATTTATTACAACCAGACAGATTTATTGGCAGTCATTTCCATCTCTAATAATAACAAAGTTAACTCATGTTAACTGAGATCATGAATGTGGCAGCTTTGGTCGAAAAAAGTCAGAAACAAGAGAACTCAGAGAGATTTGAAACAATCTTCAAGGTTAGTTGGACTTAATTGAAAGAGATTGAGGGATTATTATTACTTGATACTAATAAATATTACTTGATAAGGCAGAACACTTTCTCTGTGGCCTCCGGGGAATGTGGGGACTCATTCTATTCCCGGCTCTGGAATAGTGTTTTTCTTGACACATTTTATACTGTCAGCATAAAAGACCCAAACAGGATGCCTGTGATACTCCCCTCAAAGAAAAACACAAAAAACACACACACACACACACACACACACACACACACACACACACACACACACACACACACACACACACACACACACACACACACACACACACACACAGAGTGACATACGACAGGCAGGATGTTGACCTCAGCCTGTGTTTTTGCCAGGTCCAAGTCTCTAGTGATTGCTACTCAGACCAACAGCTGCTGCATCTGGGGCACACACACACACACACACACACACACACACACACACACACACACACACACGCACACACAAATCGTCTGAGACGCTCAGCTGTTGTCCCCAGTCCGCCTGGCTGGCCATAACATACCCAGGTTAAAACCTCAACATGTTAGAGAACAGCAGTCGGACTATTTATGGGTGAGTGAGTGGGTTCTGTATCGCTGCTTTAAAGCACTAGTTCAACATTTTGAGAAAAAGGATTATCTGCGTTCTTTCAGTGAGTCAGATGAGAAGCTCGTTATCCACTCTCATGTTTGTATGCAAATCATGGGGCTAGCTTAGCTTAGTGACTGGAAGCCAAGAGAAACAACTAGCCTGGCTTTCCTTATGTTCAGAATTTTTTGGAGACATTTATCAGAACCAACCATCACCGTTGCCTCGGTTCACCACATCAGGAGAAGGGCTGTGCTGGGAGCGAGAGCCAAAGGAGTCCAGACTGTCGAAAACAAAAAGAAACAGATTTTCAAAACACATGTCACTGCTTAAATTTACATGAAAGTTTTGTGTCAATGGGTCTGAATTGAGTTTTTAAAATGTAGTAAATGTCAACAGCTGTATTTAATCTCTCATCAGCGATCTGAAATACCCCTGATCTGTGGTCCACGTGTGTGTCCACGTGTGTGTCTTGACAGATGTCTCTCACCTGTCTAGGGAGCTGTCGCGAGTGTGTCGTGGTGGAGACAGAGAATCACTCCTCTCGGAGTCCCAGCAGTCGTAGCCGCTGTCCCGAACGCTGCGCTTCTGTGAACTGTCGCCTCCTTCGTCAGTCTCCTACAAACACACCCAAAAAAACGCATCAGGATGATATATGGAAAAAGTAGGAAAGATGCATGAAGAAGCTGGCTTAAGAGAAAAAACATGGTTTGAGAAATTAATTGGAAAGGAGCAAAGGAAACAAAAGAAAAGAAGCCAGGTGGTCTTGTTATTTGAATCGACCTCCGATTGATCAAATGTGCAGAGCCACTCTTTTTTCTCATTTCTTATATCCTGTTTCTCTTTTCTGTCTCTCCCTGAAATAGGAGTAGCCGTGTTGTAACCAAAACAAAAATGTGTTTCTGTCCTGTCTGGTGTGTCTCTCCTGCCCCCCAACAAAGACAGGAAACTAACAAATCCCCCCCCCGCGCTTCTATCTGTCTATTCTGTCTATTACCTCTCCTCCCCCGTCCCCGCTACGTCCTCTCCCCCGTGTTCACTCACCAGCCTCATTTGAGCAAGCAGCCCTTCAAACTCCTTGAGGTTGAGAGTAGGGCCGCTGTAGGAGGCGCAGCCGCTGGCAGCCTTCCCAAGCCAGAACACAGTGTTCAGCACCTGAGAGACACACATTCAGGGGTGTCATGTATATTCATAAATGCTAACACACTAGCGTAGCAAGAAAATTAAAAGAAAGGGCAATAATTGCTCACATTTTTTAGTTTGCGGCTGCAGTCAGAGTCCCTGATGAGAGAGAGAGGTGTGTTACTGCCATGAGATGCTACATTAAAAAGGACATAAACAGGACTGAAAAGCAACACACGCTTATTTACTTGAGGTTAGCTCGTATGGAAGTGTCTTGTAAGTCCCCGGGGTCAAACAGCTGGGAGCCCTTCAGGCCCAACTCCTCACAGCCCCGCAGGAAGACTGATAGGTTGTCCTACAAGACAGACAGCAGGGGACCACAGACAGTCAGAGTTTAACGCTTATACGAAGCAGCCTGTTTACAGGGATGAATGTCACACTGGAGAGTGTCTTCTTACCAGCCCAGCGATGGGGGTGGGCAGTCTGTTGATCTTCTTGACCAGCCCTGGTTTGATTGCACTCAGCAGCCTGAGTGGAGGAGGGGAGAGGCAGAGATTTATTGAGGAGTTGATGTATGTTGTTAAGACGTCAGACATCAAAAACGTGAGTGGGGGTGATGTCGGAGGCTTACTCGCATAACAGGATGCCGTTCTCCAATCCGCTGCGGAAGTCCTTCTCTCCAAAGCTTTTCCCCGTAACGGCCTGGAGGAAAGGAATGGAGAGATGTAAAGGAGGTGGACTGGAACTATGGCTGTGAATGACCATTATTTTAGTATAACAGATTAATCTGTTGGTTATTTTGGTAATTAATCAATACATTGTGAAAAAAAGAACCAAGGGTGATGTCTTTAAATTCCTTGTTTTGTCCAACTAACAGTCCAAAATCTAAAGATATTCAGTAAAATTATACAAAGTATCAAATTCTCACATTGAGAAGGTGGAAACAGAACATGCTTGGCAATTTCTTATTGACAATGACTTAAATTATAAAGATTAGTACTGTGCAGATATCAATACTACCAAAAGATAATTAATATGATCTATTGCTAAATTGATGACAAATTAATCATTGTTGAAAATTGATCAATCATGTAAGTCAGCTATCCCACAGAAACGCCAAATATTCTCTGGTTCCAGCTTCTCAAATGAGAAGACTTGCTTTTCCTCTCTGTTTTGTAACATTTTAAATTGGATATTTTAAATGTAATTGTATGTTTGGCTCCTGCTACCTGTGATGGGGTCTCTGCTTTCTGACATTTGTGAGTTTAAAGGAGGAGTAAAGTCATAAAAAAATAACCAACAGATTAATCGATAATGAAAATAGGTACTATTTGCAGCCCTAATGCGATCACTATTATTAACAGATAAATATCAAGCATAACAGTGATTGAGGTCTGTTGAATTGTGCCCCACTGTGTCCCTGACAGAGGAACCTGCCGGTTCACCCATCCCCCAACATTTTTTGCTTCAGTAGAAAGCAAATTAGAGTGACGCCAAACCACTGACACACTGCTCTGTGCCCTCATTCCATTTTTCCCTGATTTAGATGCAGAGAGTCGTAGCCGGAGCGAACGATAACCTCAATCCTCCAACCTCGACTCTGATTTGCAGTCTGTCCTGTTCAGGAGGAGGAGGAGGAGGAAGCTAACATTGACATACTGCCGCAACACCAACCCACACACACACACACACACACTGCTTTCTAGAGCGGTTGTGTAACCGGCAGCCAAAGGTGAATGGAAGAAAAGGGAGATTTGACTCTTTAGACTTCTAATCCAGATTAGCATGGATTATGGTTAGCACCAAAACTGTTAACTGCAGGCACACACACTCTCCGTCTCTACTGCTCATGTACAGTACACTAAATGCTCCATTACATCCACCCACAAAAAACCTACACTTACTCTGAGCCAATATGTCAAATTTTCTCTGCAATTGACAAGAATAATAATCTGAGGTTTCACTGATGGCAAAATACTTGAGTCATTTCGCTTCTTAGCTTTTTCAGTCTTTGTCTGCTCTTTATTTCTAGTGATATTTATGATTCTTTTCCAGTTATCTAAGTACAGTTCATGAGAGGAACACACACACACACACACACACACACACACACACACACACACACACACAGTGCATCTGCTGCTATAAAAACAGCCTATTGTTTTATCGTTATATAAGTGATGACCAGATGTTTCCCATTGTCATCTTTTTCTTGTCTTTCACCAGTCTACACACACACACACACACACACACACACACACACACACACACACACACACACACACACACACTGGCATTCGTCATGTTTATCAAGGTTTGATTCCAGGCCTTTGAAACATTTACAGCATGTTCATGCATAATTGACAGATCAAGGCGAGTACTGTATTGAGGTAGAGCAGGACAAATGTGTTTGTGTTTTGTGTAGGTAGTGTGTGTGACCGGTGTGGGATGCAGGACACAGTCAGTGTGTGTGTGTGTGTGTGGGGGGGGGTTGGAGGTGGATAACGATTGGTTATGTGTTAAAATGCTGAAACTGAAATACAGTAATTAGACACAGTGACTGGAAATGTTTTGGATGAAAAAGTCATGAAAATTTAAGCAGAAGACCAAATATTGTGTGTGTTTCTGTAAAAAAAAAAAAAGACAGACAGAGCTTGTATGTGTGAAGTGAGCATCCATGTCTGCTACAAAAAAACCAAGCCAAAGGCCTGGGGGGAATTTCAACGCCAGCAGCGGTAATCTGACCCTCCCTCGCTGCCTCTCAGTCCCCATGGTGAACAGCTCTCCTCAGTCTGGGTGAATGGCAGCAGCAGCTACCATTTAAGCCCCGAGCTGAGACTGTGTGTGTGTGTGTGTGTGTGTGTGTGTGTGTGTGTGTGTGTGTGTGTGTGTGTGTGTGTGTGTGTGTGTGTGTGTGTGTGTGTGTGTGTGTGTGTGTGTGGTGGTGGTGGTGGTGGTGGGGAACAGAAGTAGGCTAAAGTACCATTTACTTTATTTTCATTTTTTCCAGTATTAACAACTGTAAAAAGATGGAAAGAGTGAGAGGCTATAAAAACAGAAAGCAGGAGTGGAGAAAAATATGCAGTACCTCAAGTTAGAGGTCTAATCTTTTATAAGCACAGCAAGTACTGTTATGCATTAAAGGGATGAGACTGCATTTTGGTAATAATAATGTGGGGCAATGCTGCTGCAGTTTGTTGTTTATGTTTATCATGGGACAGTCAGGTCTCCTGAGTTGACCTTTAGTTTGTGGCTCTCATGTGGTACAATAACCATTCCAGTCACCGAGATAAGCATCTATTATTCTAAAAGATAAATAGATGATAAATAAGAGTGTTAAACAAAAGTGCTGTCCTTAAGATATTTACAGATTCTTATAACACTTTGGATGAAACATGTTAAGTTATCTTCATGATAAAAAGAGCTGTCACATGTTTCTGTAGTTGTGACTGACTGAGACCATAGAAATAAAGTGTTGTTTCATGTTCTAAAGCAGATGCTTGGCTCTTTGATGTCGATGCATGGGAGGCAGAAGCTAGGGCTAAATTGAACCATGAACTGTCTACGTACTTCCAGTAAAGCCAGTTGATGGAGATGTTCAGTGTTAGAGCCCCAGTGTGATGCACAGACTGCTGTGAGAGGCTTGTGTTTTCATTTGTGGTGAAGCGGAAGCATAAGCCTTTCTATAATGTTATCATGTGCTGGAGGCTCTAATGGACTGATGTGACATACAGAGAAGAAGAGAAGACACTAAAGAGGAAAAAAAATGAAAGAGAAAGACAGAGATTTAAAGTCATAATCCAGATGGGGGATGAGTTTAATCTGGATCAGAGTAATTAACCGGAGTGACTCGAGACTAGAAAACATCTCTTCAGCTGCTGACAGTTGATATTTTATATTATATGAGGAACAAAAACACCTCCTCTGTGAAATCTAAGCACACTAACTGTACTTCATATCTTTATAGTAGTAAAATAAATTACTGGTAAAAGCACAATAAAATGGAATTTATGGTAACGGTAAGGATAATTAAATTAAAAATACATATAAAATGTGGCAAAATATGATATTTTACACTGACATTTTAATATGTCCTTGTATTTTACTCTCACTGTACATAGAAATGTAGTCATACTTATTCAACATACTTGAAGCTGTTAGTTGTTGTTATTTGTTATGAAATCTGAATTTTACCTCTGAGATTTTGTGTAGTTTAAGTAAAATTTTTGTGCAAAAAGTACAAAATTAAGTAAATAATTTCACTCTGTTTGTGTGCATTTTTGTGTGCATTGCATCCTTAATAAAGGATGAGCTCAGTCAAAGCTGTAACAACACAATAATGCTGCTTGAAAATTGTGCACAATGCTAATCAGAGCCAACCAATCATGTATCATAATACAGCATGATATTATAACGGACCATTCTGTTATAAAACATGTTAACATGTCTGTGGAAAACTGAGACTATTCTGTCTTCACAAAAACTTGAAGCATGAAAGCCGTTTCTGCCAACAGCAAGCCTGTGTCATCCTTATTTCACATTCTTTCATTCAAAATCCCATGAACCCCTGCTCTCACGCTCTCTCATGCAGACACAGCTGGCTGTCTGTGACCATTGGAGTTAATCTGCCTAGGACAGACAGCTGTGACATCTGGCACGCACACACACACACACACACACACACACACACACACATTCTCATTCTTTGGTTTATTCCCCGCCTGACGGATGCCTGACTCTTGCTATGTACTGTAGGCCGGTGACAGCAGAGGTTAACTGCCGTCACTAAAGTTAACTTTGTGTTTCTCTAAGCCGGTGCAACTTAAACCTGCCTCGGTTCACATCCAACAGGTTTCAAGCACCTTTCGACGCTGTGTATCAGCTCTGAGACGGGCTAATCCCGCCCTGTCTCGTTTAGAAACAGATAGAAAGGTCTCGTCTGTGCCAGACTTAGTATTTCCGGCTGGGGTCATGTGGTGATATATTGCCTACTGCTCTACTGCCCCCCTGGAAACAGTGACACCTGAGAGCATGCCCATGTTATGTTCCCATAGTGACCAGTGTCACCCAACCGGGGCGTGTCTGAAGAGTTTGTGAGAGGTATCATGCATAGCTGATTGGCATGTGTGTGTGTGTGTGTGTGTGTGTGTGTGTGTGTGTGTGTGTGTGTGTGTGTGTGTGTGTGTGTGTGTGTGTGTGTGTGTGTGTGTGTGTGTGTGTGTGTGTGTGCATATACTTTGCATACTCTTACAGACATGGCAACAGACATGCACAGGCTGAAAATGCGGAGTGGAGCACAGAGTGGCATGGTTAACCCTGAGTCATCCCCCACCTGTGAGAGCACATAAATACAACACTAGAAATAGAGTTGGCCTAACCGCACTGAAAATAACTGGAGAATTAAGAAGCAGGAGACGACAAAGCAAGAGCGACAGTGAGCAAAGACACTGCAGGAGAGATTAGGATTTAGAGGCCAGCATTAACCTAGACTTGAATGCTTGGATGAATCAAGGTCAACTGTACTGATTGACCTAGGAATAAGTTTGAGTTATCCAAAGGTGCAGAAGTAGATTTGAGTATATTGTGTTTCAGAAAAATGAAGCTAAAAGAATATAACATTAAATTAAGAGTCAAGCTAGCTTTTGTTTTAACCTCTATCTATATTTTTGTCTTTTTAATATGTCTATTAATAGGGAGGGAAAACTGCATTCTGTAAAAACACTTTTAAGAAAAGATGGTTGTAATATTGACTGGTGTTTGGAGTGATGTAGACTGATGGATTGCATGTAAATCAACCAGAAACAAGACACAATGAAAAAAATGTAATTTAAATGTCTGGTCAGATTCTTTGTCTTGTTTACTTATTCTATGATCACATAATGCTAGAACTAAATCATACCTTTGCTAATTTTAGTCTTCTTCATGTATGGATGATTGTGTTAAAAGAGACTTTTGCCACATTTTGTTAGGAGGATTATTGTGATAACGTGTTTATAGCTGACAACAAACTCAAGTACCATATTGGTACCAATGTACCTGTATAAAAAAAAAACACGAATCAGTAAAATAGTGTGCTGAATACAACTCAGCACACTCCTGCTTTTAACTTTGAAGGTTATAGGAAGGTGCTCCATTTCTTTGACATATGTGAGAATTACTAAAAGCCTAGCTGATAACTTAATCCTTCAAACTGGAATATATACGTCATCTTTTCTTGTGATTGAGGGAACAAGTATGACTTGTGGGAGTAAGAGACATCTAACCTCAACATCATTCATTGAAGGGGTTACTGTGCAAGTTTGGTGGAAAAGTATCTGTGCATATTAATATCTCTACAGCCACATAAATAGGCCATTACCCTTCGCAGATATTCATAAATGCTGATAGTTTAGATTTTTTCGTGCACTGTATTTGGGACACTGACAGATCTTAACTGGGTGGATGGGAAACGAATGATCGACTTCTGTGACCTCTTGAATTCTAAAATAAATCATGGAGGAAAGATGGCCAACCATTTAACTTTGACCTAACGATAAATCAAACGAAACAATCTCTAGTTGCCACCCGTCTCTAGTGGATGCACATGTCTACTGGTTGGGACCAGTTCAGCAAAAATGTGTTTAATTTCTTGGTTATGATTAAATATTTTTTAGAGGCCTTAAGAGGTCAAACTATCCAGCACTTTGCTTTCCTGTCCTCTTAATAATTTAATTGTCAACCCCTTGTGTCCTTACCCCAGGCAGAAAACCACTGTTATAAACAGTACAGCATCTTTAAAACTGCTAGGATGCATGTTTAATCTTTCATTTGATTTCAGTCTCATCAGTGTGGACTGATTCAGATCAATTAACATAACTGTTTGAATAATCAATCTTGAATCTGTTTTGTTGGTTTGTTTATTTGTTTTGTTTTGCATGTCTCAACCTGTCTGCCATCGTACTACTTCTCTAACAATTGAAATAAGCATTTTATCTGTGTTTTTGTTGAACCACAACAATTCTAACAGTATGTCAGGACTGGGTTTTTTTCAGTCTAACATTTACTCTTTTGATTTGTCAAATAACTGATCTAGTATCTCTCCATCTTCTTCCTGCTGCTGTCAGGTTGCACAACCAGCTCTGCTCCCAGTAGACCACACGACACTAATCCACTGTGCAATACAATAGTTATAATAGTATGTCAGTATATATAATAATTCAGTTACTGTGGATTCTTTACTGTTCTTTACTGTTTTTTTATTCCTCATTTGCTTATTTATATACTTATTTTGATCTTGTTTTTTTATGCTGCTGTAATCCTGTAAATGTCCCCGCTGCGGGACTAATAAAGGATTATTTTATTTTATTTTATCTCATCTTATCTATCCACCACAGCTTGCAGTAGACAGGCTTGTGGGAGTCCTGTTAAAAAAAAAAGCACAGCCAAGGTGCGAAGTTAAAGCCCAAACTTTTACATTAAAGTTAATTGTGTAGTTCATCCAAGCCTTTATTTCACAAATCTGATATTTCTAGTTGGCCAATAAATAAATAAATAAATAAATAAATAAATAAATAAATAAATAAATAAATAAATAAATAAATAGGTCATAACGCAGCTCATCGTGATTCAGCACTCTTTAGAGAGGCTTGTTCATCCAGCAGATGATGGTGTATGCACACACGATAATCTCATGCGACGCATATCAACGGTTGTTACAGGGCCGTTATATACTGTACACAGCATCTTGTGCGTGAATGCTGAGCCCGGTTTCGTTACCATGGCAACCGGATTCCCCTCGAGTGTGTGTGTGTGTGTGTGGGGGGGGGGGGCGTTACACAGCATCTATACTTAAACAAACGGTAAATTAACGGCTACTTTGTTTTTGAGGGCTCTACATGTGTGTGTTCTATATATATTGCTGCGTGTTCAACGTTCCCCACCGTGTGTGTGTGTGTGTGTGTGTGTGTGCGTGTGTGTGTGTGTGTGTGTGTGTGTGTGTGTGTGTTAAAAGAACACCAACGGACACACATGTGTTCAAACTTTTGGCTCGAGCGCAGAGCCGTTGTCCCACACACGGTAACCCGACGCCGCATCGTCCCTGTACAACAGGTGACGGTGCACCGGTAACTATTTATACCTCCCCCGGTGTGGTGCCTTTCTGTCCCCGCCGTGGAGCAGCAGCAGCAGGCCCCCCTCGACCCCCCTCTCCACTTACCTCTATCCATTTCTGCGCCTCCACACAGGCGGGCTCGGGGTGGCTCGTCGCCGGCTCGTCCCTCGGGGAAGCATTCGGGTCATCTCGACCTGCAGCGGGGGAAGCCATCTCCGAGGCCGCTGGACGAGGAGGTGTGTGTGTGTGTGTGTGTGTGTGTGTGTGTGTGTGTGTGTGTGTGTGTGTGTGTGTGTGTGTGTGTGTGTGTGTCGAGGAGACGTCGATGCGTGATAAGATGCGTTGGTGGTTCTCCCCCCTCCCCGCTCCGCCTGTCCGTTATCCTCCTCCCCGCTACCGACCGTCAACAACCCCGCAGCTCCACGCAGCAGTCAGTGCGCAGCGTCTCTCTCTCTCTCTCTCTCTCTCTCTCTCTCTCTCTCTCTCTCTCTCTCTCTCTCTCTCCCCCCCACAGCTCAAACGGAGGTGTAGAAGAAAAAAAACAAAAAGCTTCTCGCGACCCCCTCACTGCAACACGAGCCCGGGCGCTAAAAATAATGATTATTGCACGAAGCCGAAGTGCGCGAGGCTGCTGCCGCGCATTTTGTTAGACGTGAACGCGCAGGCAGGAATCTATGCGGGGGAGGTCGAGAGACATAGATAGAGATACGAGAGAGAGAGAGAGAGAGAGATGGGGGAGCGTTACGGCCTGTTTGAGTCCACAGGGACCACAAGGACCAAAAAGTGTGAATTGTTTAATTTTCCAACATTTTAGTTAATTGTAATTTTTCCCAGGGCTGTTGGATTATCAAACAGTAAAAGCAGGCATCTACCCTGGGTAGGCCCTCAGACCCCAAAGGGCCATTGTTAATTGGGTAAATTAAATTAGATTATTTTAGGAATGTGCACCACCATAATCACAGATAAACTTGTGTTTTTAAAGAGACACTGTTTCAAAATGTAGTGTTAATACCTTTATTATTTCGGTTGATATTGTGATGCATATTCCTACATATAATTGTGTTTAATCAAATTACCACAGACAAACTAACATATTGTAAACCTGGGCAAAATGTGGTAAAGCTGCCATCTTCAGTAAACAGTCGTCTGTGCTCTGTAGCTGGTGGGTACTTAAAGGCAAAACAATATCTAGTCAATATTTTTCTTGTGGAGAAATTATAATTTGTTGACCTTAAAGTGGATACATTTAAAATACAGAGTCCATAGATGGAAATATCTACAAAGTTCCTGAGTGCATAATTTTAGCCCACCAGGATGCTAAACCCACTGGAATGACCTCACTGACCTCAAAAATAGCTACAGCCCTGCTTTTAAGTTGCTAAAACTAGGAAGTAAGCCCAGTTTAGATTGCCTTTTCACAATCGCTTTGTCTCCATCAAAACAGAGTCCTGTCATTAAAGTCAATATACTGTACACCACACTGGGCCTGCTGATTATTAACACAGAGAAAGGTATTGTGTCGGTATCCACAGTGACGAGTGGACTGACCACACAATCTATCTACAGCTCTCCAGTCCCCCACGTCCTGTTTCATCCCTGCAGCCACAAAAAAAGGCCAGGATGAGCCCCAAACTGTGAGAGCCAGAGGACATTAACCACTTCATCACCTCATGTGACAGAAGAATGAATGGGGAGTCGGTTAAGATGCAGAGTGGTGACTGGGGGAAGTTCAGTAAGGGCTATAGATTAGTGGGTTTTTAAAGCAAGAGCCAGAAATACACCAGCAGACACATATATATATATAGGTCTAATGTTTGCTTTATTGAATTCCCACAGCTGCATCACAAACAGAGCTACAGCAACATAGTATTTGGAAGGTGCATAAAGGTAAACAATTAGTGCACAGACTAGACATACAGTACTATCACCCTGCAATGCACGACAACAACCCAACACAGAGCAGCACTTTATTTTTAATGGTCCGTATTGTGTTTTCTGTTTAACTTGCACGCTAATAATATATCTGATTATTTGTAGATGAAGTGAAAAATCATTGTCCTAAAAAGTGCTAACTTATTTCAAATTGTATTCATTTCTGAAAACAAACTACTGCAATCCGCCACTAACATTTTTCACTTTAAATTCAAACTTCTCAAAGAAAACTGTCTCAAGACCACAACTCAATAGGTTGTGTGTTCGACGAACAATGGTCAAATTATTCCTACGGACACATTTGGGCTGTTCTGAGGAATGTCAGATCCTTATAAATTCAACCACACTGCAACTGAAGGCATTCAGAAAAAAAAACATTTCAGCCTTTCCCTTCTCTCTCTTCTGTATTCTATTTATTGGCACAAAAGGTATTTAAGCATCAGGTTTTTTTAAGTTTGACACAGATACTAATGATGACGTACAAAAAAAGCTGCAAAAAAGACATATGCAAACAAGCAGTGGTGAGATCTGACCTCATGTTTGACAATCCCATTGCTGAATGAAATCACATAAACCAGTTTGGAGAAGCTTATATCAGTTTGTGTCAGCAGAACAAAGAGGGTCTGATGGTGAGTTTGTGTTTATGTGTACATGTGTGCTTTGTTCAGGAGATGAAAGAACAGTATGTGGCAACAATATGTGCTTTATAGTGCATAGTGTCTGCAGATGTGTGGGTTCACAGGTTGTTCTGGGTGCCTGCTGACCATGTGAATGCTTCAGGACATTTTGGTTTACAATTTGGATGTGTGTCCTACCGAATATCTAACTGTGACAAAGAGCCACGGCGGAGAAACGGACCTCGCCTTGCTCTCTCTCCATGAATCCACGGCACACTTTGGATGCATCCTGGGCGTGTATGAAAAGGAGAAAAAAGAAAAGTATATTTACTTGGTAAAAGCTGTATTTAGTAATTTTTGCTTTAGTGTACATAAACTAGAAGTACTGCACTTTTTAACTACACTGCATTTCTGACATCTGAGTTTACTAGCCACGGAGGAAAGACTGTCCTTTAAATGGAGGATTTTGTAAATGTCTGAGAACATTTTACTGCTAGTATTTGTTTACTCCCAAGTAGGGCTGGGCAATAGCTCACA
Organism: Anoplopoma fimbria; assembly: GCF_027596085.1. Lineage (NCBI taxonomy): Eukaryota > Metazoa > Chordata > Actinopteri > Perciformes > Anoplopomatidae > Anoplopoma > Anoplopoma fimbria. The sequence goes on from NC_072457.1 coordinate 14,306,931, forward strand.
AATATCAATACTGTAATATGAGGCTTGATGTCATGAAATGTGGATATATTTATATAGCTTGTATATACAGTAGCACCAAAACCGGTCCGCAAAATATGAAAACATTTCTATCAACATTTAGTTAAAAATGATTAATAATTAATAATATATTTTTTTGCCAACATTGCCCAACCACACAGTGGAATTGTGAATGCAGGTCTTCTACTTGAGAATTAATTCATGTTTAAAACTCTGATTTTACTTCAAAACAGTATTTTATCACAACATTTAATGTTGCAATTTAAATCCGTAAGGCATATAGGGCCCTCTTGTGGTAGTTTGATGCGACAATCTTATCCTGACCCTCCATGACTTCCATAGCTTATCCGCAATCTGTGACTAAACACATTTTTTTTCCAGTTGTATCATAGTAATATTCATTATGCTCTTCCTAGACAGCTTAAGTTATTAATCTAATATCTAACAAACAGACTGTACTTTTACAGTTTCACAGTGGCAGTTCAAGTATAAGGTGAAACATAACATTGCTTAAATTCCAACTATCCTTTATGATCCCTATTGGAGATTTGAGAGTGTGCATTAGCCAAGTTTATTGATTGAATCAAGACACTTGGGAACGGCCACTCCTTATTCCAGCTCATACCAGCATGACTCATCACAGACCGCGTGCCTAAAGAAACCAATAGAATTGGTTTTACATACCGTTATGAATGACTCATCTTTGGTAGCTCCGTGCTTCACTGGTCCATTCATTCTCCCATCTTAGAAACAAAAAGGATAGTCAGGAATCCACAAAAGGAAAAACACATACAGGAACGTAGCCAATGAGTTGACATGCTTACCAAATTCATAAAGTTGTCCATTTGCATTGACAAAGGCAATAAAGTGGAAGTTTACTTTATCGGCCTCCGGCTGTGAAAGTTCAGGTGGGAAGAATTAATATTCAGAATAAAAACTGTGATACAAAAAGGCTTCAGAAAAGACAACCACTGAAAAGTAACTGGTTACTATAAGTACAAATACAAATACAAAGTATCTCATCTCTCTGATACCCCTTTCAGAACAACAGGGATGCAGTTCAAACCCACATCGGGATCTATCTGAATAAGTCCACACATATCAACCGACTCTTTTTCAATGACACTCCTCTCGACAAGCGTTGGATGCAGGCCGGAGGCAGCCCAGCTCTGGTGAACTGGCATTGCTAGTAGGAACAGAAATCAATTCAACCATACTAGTGTTTAAATGCCATTTAACTAACTCACCAATTAAATAGAGAGAGAGAGCTCACACATGGGCCATCAGGAGAGAAAGACTAACAGAAGGGTAGAAATGAAACTTTTAAATTTGGTAATTACTCAATGTAACTCTCAGATTTATACTTAAAGTGTATGGAAATACACTGCAGACTGGAGTCTCCTATGAATGCATCAAATGCGGGTTGAGATATGTGCATCTACTATCTGAAAGGGGAATATGATGTTAGCCATTAGTAGTTGATATTGTGGTTAAGTATCTTACCCTACACTGGCCCTGCACTGCAACCTCATTGTGAGCCTCCCAGATTGCCTGGAGAAGAAAAAAAAAAAATCAGAACATGTCAGTTTAATATTTCTAAAAACAAATCATTCTACTCAGTAAAGTACATATGTAGAGAAGTTTCTGATAGAAAACTGCAAATCAGAAGTGTAACTTTGTACAGGTTTGAGGTGTGAAGACATATTTTTAATTGTACATTCTGCTATAATCAGCCATCAAGGGCCCTTTAGTGCGACATAGATGTATTGTTGTGTGGCGCCCCCAAGTGGGTAAAACAAAACATTTGGGTTATGCATTACTAAACAGAAATGACAGAAAAAAGGTGTTTATATCAGTTTTAAAATGTAGATAACCATTTAAGTGTTTTGTGAATTGCCAGAGTGTTGGCATTACATTTGAAGTACTCATTCAACATTTCATCCTTCGCTTACATTTCTATGTAATGCAGTAACCATATCCAGCCTCAGATCATTAGCTCATAGACAATAAAATCTCACCGATACCATAAAATATATTTTAGCCTTTGCTGATTGTATTCCCACTTTATGTAACAGCAGAATGTCCATTTTTAAGATTCAATCATTATGAAAACATAAAGCAGCTTTTTAAAAAGTAATTTTATCTTACCTGGTTCTTCTCCAGATGTTTGGCACGGTCATCAGCAGACATTTTTGCAGTCTCATCTAGAAACTTCTTCAGGGCAGAGCCATTACCTGAAAAGAACAAAAAGCAGCATTAGGATAAAACAATAATAATATGCCATTCAGTCAGTTTAAAATAAATAAATGGTTTCATTTTTCAACCACAGAAAACAAACTAAAATGTATGGGTTGTAATTTGAATAACGACAGCATGACATCTCTGCACTGTGAAAAGAAACTGCTGTGTCACTGATACAGACCAACTGTTTTTTCCTATGGTACCAGTGCTTATTTGTTCCGCACTCACCAAATGTCATTTTGCTGTCGTTGTTGGCCACAGCATGCAGCAGGGCGACAGTGCCACAGGAATTGACAGCTGTCTGCTTCAGGAAATAAACCTCAGAGCCTCCTTCAACCTGGTCTGCCTGCTTCAGCCTGAAAGACTCATGCTGCAACACACACAGGAAGATAGAGCAAGGTGACGGTCATCAGATTAAGCATGGTCATGTTCAACTGCCCACATGAACACAGGGCACCATCAATGATGTCACGCCGGACCTGGGGTGACAGGGCCTTCTCAGTTGCTCCACCCTCCCTCTGGAACGCCCTCCCCATCCACATCCGTCAGGCTCCCACCCTATCATCATTCAAACAAGCCCTCAAAACCCACCTCTTCAAACTCGCCTTCACCTGCTAACCCCTGCTCCCTTTCCCTCCCTACCCTCCACTACATGACTCATTCCGCACAGCTTCTCCAGTTTTCTTTTTTTTTTTTTTAAATGTTCTGTTTGTTTGTTTTGTTTGCTCCTTTGTGTTCTTTTTTTTTGTTTTGTTTGTCTTCGCCCTATGTAAAGCGTCTTTGGGTATCTAGAAAAGCGCTATATAAAATTAAAGTATTATTATTATTATTAATTGTTCATGTGGATAAGGTCACTATTGGAAACAGCAATCAACCGAACAATAGAAATGCTTACAACCTATGACTCATGTCATCAATAAAGCAAAACAAAAGAAGTATTATATTATGGTAAATTGAATACTTTTTGGCTGGTTTATCAGACAAAAAGAAAGGCATTTGAAGGATTCGTCTTGACCTCTGGGAAACTGCGATGGCCATTTTTTCACAATGATCTGATTTATTGTAGTTCATTTCATTGTTAGTTGTAGCGTATTTTGGCTGTAGACCCTAAGGATGTGGTCTGGATCCGGGGCTCACAATTCAAACACATATGCGAATGACTCAATATCTGTGTCCAGGTTTTACAGCATAACTAGACTTCATACTGGTATCCTCCCTTCCATCCCAGTCTCCCCCCTTATTCTACCAATCACATGACATTACAGGTCTTAATCCCTCTGCATCCATGCCCTCCCTGCACCTCAGTGTCACCCCACCCCAGACAGCCTGTATCAGTGGCTCACCCCACCCCTTTCCTTTCCTTTCCAGGAAGTAGCCTCCACCGCCATCAGACCTGTTATATTACCTGTTGGGTCAGTGGGAAGAGCAGCATCAAGGCACAGCATGGTTTAGGGACGGCAGAGAGCTGATCCCCCTCCAGTCCCAGCACGTCAACGAAACGCCAGCTTTCACCCACGCCGAGCTTGCTCATCATCTGGGTACACACACAGCCAGGGGAAGAAAAAAATAAAACAAAAACACGGCGACCTATATGCATGTGAACCAGTTGAGCTTTTTGAAATATGAATGATGCCATCACTCCTGAGGGGGTTCAAAGATGCTGCGTTGTGCTGGTCCAGTAGGACCACACCCTGCAGCCTAGACACAGGGCACAACGCTGGGGATGATGCAGCTGCTCATCCAACCCAGATTAAACCATTCTCCTGTCTGATGTCGCATCTCCTTTTGATATCCACATATTTGCAATATTTCTAATATAAATAAATGCATCAGTGTTACTCACCTTGTTCAGCATCTGAAACGACATAAACAAAAGGGCCACAGGTGAGTTTTTAGGTTTGAAAACGTTCTGGTGTTTAAAAAGTTAACAAACCAAAGTCATTGCCCCCCTACCTCGGGGTTAATCTCCATTGGTGTCCACTCCATTTTTGCACGGTTTCTGCTCTGCTCTGCGGACTGTGAATGCTGTCCGTGCGGGTTCGTAGCCGTCAGATGAAGTTGCAGAGCGTGCCCATACTTTATGCTGCCGGCCATACCACTTACCGGCAGACAGGGGGGGTGGCCTCGGATCAAACAACCGGTGGTGTTCAGATTTAACCGAAATTTTGAGAAATATCAAAGGGATTTGAAATGCTAGATTTTTCTTATAACACATTCATTTACGTGGTTACATCTTAGAAAGAGATTTTTCCATATTTGATTTTTAAAAAAAAGTTAGATCACACCGCTAAATGTTAGACCACTCTGGTGAAACCACGTTCTTTCTAGAAGCAAAGATGTATCACCCTTATCACTCCTTATCAACAATGGTTCTGTCCAATGAGTGAAATACTTCAATAATGCACATTTTTATCATCTGTGCTGTAAGGATTTGGAGCACACAGTTCACATGTTAATCATTCAGGCTATATTCTATTATAATGTCGAGTAATATCAACATCCTAACTAAAATAGCTGATATCTAAATGTGTAAATATATTATAACCAGTGGTGAAATGTAACAAAGTATATTTCCTCAAGTACTGTACTTTACTGCCATAATGAGGTACTTGAGTGTTTCCTTTTTATGCAACTTAAGCCAATGTTGTACTTTCACCCCACACATATATACTTGACCACATTAGTCACTAGTTCAATTGCAGACCCATTTTGGTAAAACAAATATTAGATGACTAATATATTATTTTGTATTATTATGGATTAAGATCATGATAGAACACATGGAAGAACATAGAAATGTATTTCTATGCAAAAAGTTTGTTTATATTTCAGTTCTTATGGGTAAAACAATTTTATGCTTTTGGTTGTCGCTTTTTTTTTTTTAAATCTTTATAAATCACATCACAGATATGGAGCAAAATAGGCTGATCTTCTGCTTTATACCCAGACTGTGTGCAATGGGTTTTTACTTTCACAATAGTATGTCGGTGTTTCCTAACAGTAAAAGAGCATTTTAGGTCTCATCAGCTGCTACTGTTGTCAAAGAGAAAACCACAGGCAGTAGAGGTTATTTTCCGCCTTGTCCAGTCTTTGCAATAAACCCAGTTTGCCAACTACCTTAAAAGCTGTATGTGACTCCCTTCTTGATTAACTTTACTTTTGTTATGTATATATATATATATATATATATATATATATATATATATATATATACTATGGCATTTTAACATTCTACATTCTACATAGTTGCCAAATGTGAGCATAGTTCAGGGTGCCATTAAAGAGCAATGCACTGTAATGTATAAAGAACATTAAAGGTGCGTGTGTAGGATTTGGCAGCATCTAGCGGTGATACTACATACTGTTCTTTCTCTTGGTAATGGTTTGTTTTGTACACTTTGCATGAATTTGAGTGACTTTTTCTCTTCCCACAGTAACAGTTAGTTAGTAGCATTTTTAGATTCTGCCGGGGAGATAATACTCAAATGCGTCACATTTCCCAGTTTTTATCCACCTTTTAGTTCAATTTGGAGTTTCTGTAAGCAGCTGTCTGTTTGTTTCCACATATATGTGGCAATTAATTTGATAATTTATCCCTCAAGAAAACATGCAATATTTGAAATGTGTCCATAGGCCCTTTAAAAATATATATATATATTTTCTCAAAATGCCTACCAGTATAGTGCTGGAGCTAGATGTTGTTTTCATGCAGGGTTTGATTTTGGAAATAAGTTTTAATCAAAAGTGAAGAAAGACGATCCCAAGAGCTATCGATTATACGTACCTGCAGGGTGAGCTCAGTGCCTCTGTGTGTGTGTGTGTGTGTGTGTGTGTGTGTGTGTGTGTGTGTGTGTGTGTGTGTGTGTGTGTGTGTGTGTGTGTGTGTGTGTGTGTGTGTGTGTGTGTGTGTGTGTGTGTGTGTGTGTGTGTGTGTGCAAGACAGGGGGAGAGAGTGAGCAATATTGCCTGTGGGTTTGTTGATTGGTTCATAGGTCAGGGCAATATGGGTAGCTGTTGATTTATTCTACGTGTTAACGTGTCCGTCTGGGTGTTTAAATAGAGTGTGGGTGGCTGAAATGCGGACGAGCATCAGAGAGGAAGCGGTCTGTAGAAAATATCAGTGGAAGACGACAAGAGAGGCAAGAACTCCCATCTATCTATCTTTTGTATTGTTTTCTCTGATTACATTGATTGTGGATTCAGCCATCAGAGAACAGAGGAAGCTGATACATTGGATACTCAGCAGCTCACAGCGTATTCAGTTGCACCCTGGAGACCAAACTGCTTTCTGATTTATTGCTGTACGATCAAGATCTTTACTCTTAAATCTGTTCGATCGGGGAAAACACTTGATTTGCAGTCATCAGTCATTCCTACCACAAAAATACTTTGAGACGCCTGGTGGAAAAAAATGCATGTGTGGTGATTGTGGTCCTCACAAGATAAGGAAAACCAAAAATTCACTTGTGGACTACGGAACAAAATTCAACTCACTGGAGTTTCACTTCTCCTATATGTAAAAAAAAAAAAAGGAACAAGAAGAATCTAATATTGACCTTTGACACCAGCATGCCTACCCTGTCAAACTTTGAGGAGGTGGATGGTGTACCTCCTTTGGTGGCAGGTTGGGGATGGAGCGTCGTGGTGTACTTGGGTCTTTTTGTCTCACTCAGCATGCTGCTAGTTCTGTTTCTCTGGATGTTACTTCGACAATCCCAAAGCTACAGATACAGAAGGTGACGATGCACTACGATGGAGTTCTGTTATCTCTGGAAAAAAAGCTACTAAAAAGGAGAGATATTGTCTAAAGGTCAAACAACCTTGGAGTTGATGAAAAAGAAGCATTTGTCACTTCCTCATTATTCTAACCGAGCTGCCTTTTAGCAAGGCACTTAGCCCCCGGACGCTGCTCAGTATCAAGCAGGTCAGACTCTGTGTTTAACTAAGTTAACTAAGTCTGTGTGTTTTTGCTTCCAGGGAAACTCCCTTGAATAATTCTTTTTTTTAATTTAGTTAAAAGGACCTTTGATACTTCATGCTTGAGATGAATGTGTGTTATATTTGATGCTCTTTCAAAATAAAAGATAAAAATTCAAAAAAGAAAAAGGTCCAGAATGCAATGTAATGAATGTGCTCTTTGGTTGGTAACATAACAGTCCAGGGCACTACCCATCTCTCTCTCTCTTTCTCTCTCTCTCTCTCTTTCTCTCTCTCTCGCTCTCTCTCTCTCTCTTTGCCTCTCTCTCTCTCTCTGCCTCCCTCTCTCACGCTTTGTTAGAATTGATCTGCAGCTATCAGTTCGGTTTACTTGGTGATCCATTAACATGCAGATTCCACACATGCCAAAGTCAACAGAATGAACGTCATTCATAGCAGAAACAATCAGGTTCATATATTTCTAAGATAAAGTTCTCCATTCAGTACCTTTTCACCTGTGGCATTGAATCAGTTGTGCTGTCTCTCTCCACCAGATACCAAAACCTGTCTCTTAGTTTCTAGTTTCTGTCTATAAATGTATTCTACATTATTATCTCTATTAATGATTGGTAAAAAGAGATATAATAATTTTGAACTTGAAACTATGTGGCATTCCCTTCTGTGTCAGTTAGAGTTTATTACTTTAGGTGATGTTCTGCTCCTAATAGTGGTGCAAATCAATTAATGTATGAAGTAACTGTGAATTACCATTCCTTAATTTGTTAATGGAGAGGAATTCATGATACAGCCTGCATTAATACACGCATTAAATAAACATCATCTCAAGTCATGCATTACTTACATTTATGATACCCGTAAAATAAAGTATTGGAGGACTGCTGTTTGTTTCCTGTAACTGTGATTATTCTTCAACCTACACAAAGAGACAAAACTAAAACAAGAACATATTTGAGCAACTGCTCAGTTTCTATCTTTTCAGTGTACATGCTTCATGATGGATTTATGTTGCTTTATTAAACTCTCAGTACAATCTGTTACACATTGTAGCTGTATCACTTGGATATTTTCACTATGAGACAATGAAGATAGCATAACATTTGGTGTATTTGTAAATGGGCTTTAACTCTCAGGGATTGTTGCCCAGCAACAAACAACAGACAGACAAAATCAACAACTATAGGTTGTAGACATAGTGGAGAATTTTGCTCAGGATGAGGTGAAGCTCCTAAACAGACCAGTTATTGGACTTTGAAATTTGTCAGGCGACCAGAGACATAATCCAAATGAATGCTAATGTGGCTCTGTGTCTGCTGCATGTGTAGATAGGCATCTGTTTGAGTACATGGTAACTTCGTTAGTTTGTAATGACAGTATTTTGTTTTCAGCTTGTTTCATTGCCAACAGGTGGCAAACATTCAAGCAATACAGCTTTAACTAAACAGAAAGTGCACTTAATAAATAAATAAATGAATAAAAGTCCTGTTTTAATATTTGAAAGTCTTCTATTTGGTAGTATGTAAAAAATATATATAAAATGTATTTTATTTTGCATTGTGTACCTCTCCTCCTTGATCCCACCACAATGTTGAGAATACATAAAAAGAAAAAGAAAAAGAGGAATAAAAAGAAAAACTACCACTTTTATTATTTCTGAAACGTGAATACATTGGGAGGCAATAAATATGCCCTGAATTGAATGTTTATCACATTTAAAAGTTAAAAATGCTTAAGGCAGAAGTTGCTTAATCTTTTCCTATGAAGGTAAACAAAATGAAGAAGATCTACATGGAAACCTGTCAGGTAACATTTTGTCATTTCTCAGGTGTAACTCACATGTGGAGAGGCCTTCTGTTAATATATCTACTCAAGTACTGTGCTTCAGTACACTTTTAAGGTACCTTACCTGAGTATTTCCATCGCATTATTCTTATACTGTACAACATATTTGATAACTTTGCAGATTATTAATACCAATTCATAAATGGTGTCATCATGTTATTAAGACATCCACAAAGTGGCCAAAGTCTAACCCCACCTTTACCAGCTGCTACATTAGTGATGCTTACATATCTATCACATTATAATCCAGGGGTATTAGAGGCTATATGTTATTCTGACAGTGGAATACTCTTTATAATGAGTGCTTTTACATTTGGTAATTAAGACACATGGTGTTGCTAATCATTTTGTACTTATACTTCAAAAGTCTGAACTCATGACATAGTATGTTTACACGGTGGTACTGCAGCCCTACTTCTCATAAAGTATCAGAGAGGATCAAACCTTCATCCTCTCTGTTCGTTCTGCCGCATTTGTGAAATAAACGACATGAAATAAAAAAACAAAACAAAAAAAAACGGTTTCACTACTGGACACCTGAACAACATTACCCAGAGTGCTTCAGTAGCAGAGCTGTAACTTCATACAGTCAATGGGCTGTACCAGAGTCCGTGCGCACTGGGGTGTGGCCGCCTCTCGCTCACCCACTCTGACGCGCTCACCAGAGCGTTTATCTCAGCGGCAGTCTGCAGTCAGCCCTTCTTCTCTTCCTCTCCGCTCTCTCAGCTTCATCAGCGGTAAGTTTCACCGGAGCAGTTTTTTTTTTTTCTTTACCTTTTAGATAAAAGTTCAGCAGCATCAGACAGGTAAGTGGAGACAACCTGGGTTCACCTGCAGACAAAAGAGAGACATGTCCGGTGTACGGAAGCTGATCAGCTCGGCTACACTAAAACCGAGATGAGAGACGCGCATGACAATTAATTGCAGATGTTGAAAGTGAAAACATCTGGTTCTGAGAGAGAGAGAGAGAGAGAGAGTTTGGTATTTGTTATGTTTCGTTGCTCAATAACTTTTCCTTTCTCCAACAGATCATCTACTTCTTCCGCAGAATAAAAATCCAAGACTGACAAAATGGTGAGTCCTCTACAATGCACACAGTGTTTAAGCTGTCAATTTAGAGAAACGCGATTAAGTTAAACGGATGATTATGATTATAGAGTTACAATGGTCTTTGCAAAAATCCGTTATTTATGCAAATATATGACTCATAATGTGTTTTTACGCTCTGAACTTTAAGACAACGCCCACTTTTATTAACATTATGTAATGCGTGGATTTGGATCTAAAAGTAGGCTGGACTTAAACAAATGTGAAAGTGAATTAAGTTGTAGGTAAAATCAGATTTCACTAAACACAGAAGCCCTTTTATTTTTTATAAATGTAGAAGATGTGGCAGTGAGTCTGTTTAAGATAAAGAGAAAGTATTTGAGCTTGTCAAACATTTAAACACTTCAAAGAGTAACTTTATTTTACAGAGAAGTTATCAAGTGAACACTTTTACTGAACCTTGCAGTTCATCAAGTTTAAAGCGTATGTATGTATGTTTTTATGTGTGTTAATGCTTAGTGGTTTCATTTGGGGAAGTTAGGAAGTTTATTGTATGAGTCATGTGGGCTGTATTCCATTCGTCCTTCTCTCCACCTCTCTCTGTTTGGAATACACCCATTTCCACGTCTGGACTGAAGTGTAAAGCCAACCTCCCCCTCTTAAAGGGGAAACTCTTTTTTCATCTGTCAGGGTGGAGCTTTACAGTACCATTAAAATATATGATCATATTCATGATAATAAGCTGTGTTGTTGTGGTTTAGTCCGGGTCTATAAACCAAACGTCTCTTCGGTATGAAATGCTCACACAGCCAGTTTTCATGTGTCTTTCTTAGACTCGTGTCCAATTTGTGGATGAGACTGATGACAATCTAAGTGTTTCTTATTGTCAGCTAATGCAGTGAACGGACCCAAAAGCAACAATATATTTATCTGGTATTAACAGGAGACTGATAGAGAGTATTCAGTGTGCCAAAGACCTCGATTGTTGTCCAAAACAGTTAAAAACACATCAATGAGCCACGCCTTTACACTGAATGACACGATCATGGGCACTGTAATTTATTTTGAGTCATACCGTGCCCAAGAAATATTTACTCCAGTTTTAGTAAAAATTAGCTAAAAACAACAGTTGGTTTTAGGAACTTATTTTCCCTTTTTAAATGTGATGTATATTCAAGAAGTTTTTTAAAGTCTTCAGAAGGAAGGAATGGTCTTTGGGCTTCAGCCAGAACTTTAGCCTCCCCACCCTAAAGATCATTGGGAGTGACATTCTCTAACTTTCCGAATATGACTAATCAAATCTTTTCTTTTATGTATTTAAACACAGTAGTTTATCTGTACATGATTCTCCTGATGTCACATAATTTCCTATAATGGAGAAAACTGTTAAAGGATGATAGTCAAACATTTTAAGATCCCCTCCTTAGAATAATAACTTGTGTATCATATGGTTTTTCCACAAAAAAAAGTCTGATTACTGTGTTAATGTTTGAAATTACATCTTCTTCTTCTTCTTCATAGAACAATTCTGACTTTATGAGTATGCTAATATTGTTCATTGAAAAAGTTTAATTTCTAGAAACACAATATCTCCATCATCTTTGTTTGTATTTAATTTTCTTGGCTGGAAAATTGTCAAAGTTTAGGACACTAAAAAATATTAATATCCACTTTTTTAATATAACTTTAAAATTTAAGAATGTGAACACTTTGAATTCCCAAATATAAGACACAGAGGGTGTCACCTTTGGGTTCTCAGGAGTAGCTGCAACGCTGCTAAGAGCGCCACAAACATGGAAGGGAAACTCAGAAAGTGTTGAGAGAGGAACTAGCATATTGGTGATTTTGGTCTTTTTTTATTTGTTGACAATATGAAAAATATAGAATAATGCCGACCATTTATCTGTTAAAGAGTAATATTCACATGTAAGCCCAATGTAGACAGTTATTGTACAGTTAATAGTGAAATCCATTATTTGAAAATATGATACCCTCCCTTCTGCATGTATTGTGGATTGTTTGTTTTCACTGTATTTGCTTTAACTACCAGTAGGAAACCAGTCTTGACAGCCTCAGTTCAAATATAGTGGGTCAACATAGCTCCATCAGACTACCCTCCGCCTCCAGTCATGTCTGAACTCGCTCCACACAACTTATCTCTCGCTATAGGAGCTAAAACCTCGTCTGACATTCCAGTAGAGATGATCTTTGTTGTGTTGCCGGTCTAAATATCTCATTGTCCAGCTGTTTGTCTGAGCAGCAGCCTGCATGCTGATTCGATTTTGTTTAGCTTGTGGCTGAGTGTGTTTATGAGGACGGAGAGCTTGTGAACATTTTGGCTTTCCTTCCTGCAGAAAAAGACAGAATCCTGGTTGTTAACAGCATCTTGTTTTTGGACGTCCCACAATTTATTTTTTTCCCTCCAGATTTTCAGGGTCAGAATTCCAGACACATTCCCGTGGTTTTCCTCTCTAAACATCCATCCTCCTGGAAAAAAAGAAGCAACAGCTTGGTTATCTTACTGTTAATGTGTCACCGTTTTAGGGAGTGTCTGGAATCATTGCAGCTTTGTTACAGATTTTTACAAAAAGCAATCTTAAAGTTAATGTTTTTCCACGTTATCACATTCTCAATGTCCTCAGTATCGATCAGTCTGCCTGTCTTAAATACTTTTTCCACATCCAGAGAAATGATTAGCCTGAAAATCCATCGTATTTGAACTGCTGGAGAATTCTGTGACATAGACGATGTGGGAACATAGTGTTCATGAAACAGAGTGCGATGTGAGCGCTTGTGTGCACATCTGCATGTAATTTTCATGACGTCTATAAGTCATTAAGTTCATTCAGTGCATCTGATGAGCGTATAGTATGCACATACTAAATCAGAGACACAGTGTTTTATATGTAGAGTATCTACTCATAAATATCAAGATTGATTAAGTGTGTTCTGTAATTGTATTCACGGGGAAAAGGAGAAGAGTCTTTGATGACATTATGCACATTAAGAGTCTGAAATACATCATTTTAAATCTATTTTACGCATTCGTTTTGATATTTTCTGCCATTACATAAAGGGGAAAATTCTTGTAAATGCATATAAGGAATCTGAGTTAATATGTATGGATGTAGGCATGCAACTACAGATGGATTAAAGTGTGGCCTGCAAGGTTTACATCAGATAAGAAGCCACGGCAGAGAGATGTTATTTTGATAAATAAGTTTCTCTTCTGAAAAACCCACTTGGTTACAGACAAATTTAGCATGCATGAATGTTGTTGCTGCTGCAGTATGACACATAAAGAGACTTCTTCTCATTTTACATCTAAGTCCTGTTACTAGGGTACAGGTGCATTAACGAAAGAGTTATTTTATTACTAAACCAAGAAAAAGACTAATTAGAAGAACATATTAATGTTTTTAGACATAAACTATAGAGGTGCATAAAACAGGAAAAGTGTCTATGGAGATATCAGCTGTGCTTCAAAAAGACATTTAAAAAAAATGACTTAAATCTTTTTAAACCTACATCCGAATAATCCTCCATTTCTTCCATGTTGCAGGCCGGCAGAGGAACCGTGAAAGCCAGTGGAAACTTCAACGCCAGTGCAGATGCTGAGGTCCTGTACAAGGCCATGAAGGGGCTGGGTAAGATGCTTGTCTGTCTGCAGATCTACACCGTGTCATCTGATGCGTCGCAGGGCGTGGTGTCAATCTGTAGTACAACACCTCCAACAGACCAATGAGGGAACGTTTTTTGGTAGTTCCTCTCTGTAGTAATCTCTGCTGTCTGCGTGGAGCTCCACTCAGACAGCGAGCAGTGAGTCATAAACACACCAGCACAGATGCAACTTGAGTAACTAGGAGGAAAAAAAAAAAACATCAGCTGACCTCGGCTGAAGGCTGTAATTATGTGGGTGAAATACTTGTCATCAGGAGTCCTCCTCGACTGAGCATATTCATTGTTATATAACGTGTGTGTCTTGCTGCTTGCCTGGAGTAACCATGGTGCTTGTTGTCGTAGGGACCGATGAGGAGGCCATCTTGCAGCTGTTGGTGGCTCGCAGCAACGCCCAGAGGCAGCAGATCAAGGCCGCCTACAAAACTCTGTTTGGAAAGGTTAGATGACTTTAACAGCTGTTAAACCACATGAACACACATATGACAAGGGCTTCAACTTTAAAAAAAAAAAAAACACCTCAGTATGCTTCAGACAAACTACTGTATACTCTGAAGTTCAAACATGTTGAAGGTATAAACATATCTTCTGTAATGTTACACGTGTTCTAAACGCGAAACAGCAAGTCTAGCAGTCTATGCTAAGCTAAGCTAACTGGCTGCTGGATCCAGTGCAGACATGACAGGGGCATTGATCTATCAGCAAGGAAGCAAATGTTTCCCCAAAAGGTCATATTCCTTTAACAAAAGCTGATAAGAGAACATGTGCTGTCACTACACACGCAATAATAAGCACCCAAGTGTTGAAAGTGGGTTTCAGAGGCCGTGAGACCAACAGACAAGCTCTTCATTTGAAGCTTACTGAGGCCTTTAAACCCCATGACCTCACACATCAAAGCTCCAACTTGATTAAGTCTCACCATTACAATCATCAGTAGATCTATATTTAGGTCTACAGGACGCGACAGGATTATACATTAACTGTAACAAAATAATTAATCTGCACGCAAAAAACATTAATATCCTTTACTGAACAGCGTCACACACACGATTTAATTAAAGCACATGTTGTATCCTCATGACAGGATCTGGTAGATGACCTGAAGGGAGAGCTTGGTGGCAAGTTTGAGACCCTCATCGTGGGTCTGATGACGGCCCCCCTCGCTTATGATGTGATGTCGCTCCGCAACGCCATCAAGGTGAGTGCTGCAGATGAGATGAAGGCTCTTACGTTCTGTAGAAGAACAGTTTCTGAATACTGTAGAAACTTACATGTTAGCAGTCCGAGCAGCTGGAAACTCAACCGTCATTTCATCAGCCCATTTCCCTCTTTGACTGTTAGGGTGCAGGAACCGATGAGAAGGTCCTCGTGGAGATCCTCGCCTCCAGAACACCTCAGCAGGTGAAGGAAATCTCCGCTGCTTATAGAAAAGGTAACGCATACAGAAGTCGTTATTGGTCCTTGTTAAATATTCTACAATGAAACTACAGAATAAGTTCCCATCAGCAACTTAAATAACAGAAAAGATTTACAAATATTTAGTGTTTTTATGAATGGCTCTAACAAGCAGTGATTCAGAAGAAGGAATAAACTGAAACTGCAGATGCTTTAACTTTTTGGAGTCACGCCGATCATGTTTTATTTATGTAGCTTAACTTTAATTATAGACTTAGAGCTGAGTTTGTGCTAAGCAATAAACTGGGAAAACTTTTTAATGATCAGGTCTAAAAGAAAACTTGAACATGTGTGTTTGTTGTGTTCCTCAGAGTACGATGACGACCTGGAGGAAGATGTATCTGGAGACACTTCAGGTCACTTCAAGAGACTTCTGGTTATTCTGCTGCAGGTAAATCTCCTCTCCTCTGCTCTTTCCTTGTCTCCTTTCCTCTGTTATCTTCTTCTCTATCCTTGTCTCCTCTCCTTTCCTCTCTTCTACTCTTTCCTTGTCTCCTTGCGTCTCCTTTCCTGGCTCTATCCTTGTCTCATCTTCTGTTTTCTTCTCTATCCTCCTTTTTTCTCGTCTCCTCTCCTTTGCTCTTTCCTTGTCTCCCCTGCTCTGCTTTGCCCTGTCCTCCTCTTCTCTTCTTTTCTCAATCCGTGTCTCCTATCCTCTCCGTTTCTGTCTTTTTTCTCCTCTCCTGTCCTCTGCTCTCCTCTATCCTTGTCTCCTCTCCTCTACACCCTAACGTAATCGTTTTGTCTCTCCTCAGGCGAACAGGCAGAGGGGGATCCAGGAGGGAAACGTTGAGACTGATGCTCAGGTGAGTCGGTTGTTTTATGGCTGATCAGTAAATATTTCTGCTCTTCACTATCAATGCTACCTTTGTCTTCTTGTCTGAGGGTGTGACTGTCACATGTGTTTGTGGATAAGATCCCAATGCTGGGCTTTGAAGCATGTTTGTGTGTGTGTATTTGTGTGTGCGTGTGTGCGTGTGTGTGTGTGTGTGTGTGTGTGTGTTGCAGTTTGTGCAGCTGATCTGTAATAACATTATGACGCCTCCTTGTGGAGGGAGTGAGTAACATTTCTGCTAAAACTTCTTGGTTGGATTTTAAAGAGATTTAAAAATACAGACAAGACAGATGGATGTGAAGCGGTTCTGTTTGGTGTTGATAATCAATTTTCTTCTAGATCTTGCTGCCCCTTTGTCAAATGATTTCTGATCTTGAATAACTTCTGTATGAACGTGATCCATCCCCAGTACGGACAAGACTTTATTTAATCTTGTTCAGTTGCTGTTTCCATCATTAGTATCACTGATTAAGTCTCTCTGCGAGCCTCTGAGAGAGCTGAACTTGTTGTCATTCAGCAAATATTAATTCAAAAGTAAAATATTTTCCTAGCATAAAACAGAAAAATTTCCGTACCTCAAAGTTGAGTCGATGTCCTGTGTGTTTCTGCGGTCGCAGGTCCTCTTCAAAGCAGGAGAGCAGAAGTTCGGCACCGATGAACAAACGTTTGTCACCATCCTGGGAAACCGGAGCGCAGAACATCTCAGGAGAGGTTCGTCTGAGAGTTACAGCCAGAGTTATAGAGCCTCTCTACGTTTTTTTAGGGAGCTTCAGATAATATCCAAACTAATTTTGTGACCTGTGTGTTTCAGTATTTGATGCTTACATGAAGTTGGCTGGATACGAGATGGAGGAGAGCATCAAGAGGGAAACCTCCGGAGGCCTGAGAGACCTGCTTCTGGCCGTCGGTAAGAAACTACTGCAGGCTGGTTCTGTTGTCAGCTTCAGAGAAGTTGTGACTTTGAATGAATAATAATGACAAGATCTTAATCATCTGTCCTGTTTTTCTTTAAAGTGAAGTGTGCCAGGAGCGTTCCAGTGTATTTTGCTGAGACTCTGTACTATGCAATGAAGGTAAGACAACAAAGACAGTGGAAAAAGTTTAATCGATGCTATGTTTGACCTCCATAATAATAGTTGTGATAACACATTATAATACCAGCAAAATACAATCCATAGCTGCTTTAAGAAAAGTCTGAAAAAATGTCGTCATCAGGGCTTTTATTTGTGCTTATTGTTGAAGTTTTTGAAGAAACTCAGAATTGTGAATTGAATAACAGAAGTGGTGGGAAACACTCAATTGAGATCAACTTTAGGCTTTACGGGCCTTTGAAGCGAGATAAAGTTTACCACTCTCAAAGAGTTGTGTTCATACGCAGAGAAAAAGCTCTATAAAATATCTGTACATTGGCCAGGGGGCCAGAAACATAACTCCAAATGAATGTTAACATTTTTCTGTAACTTTTGGATGTTTAGAGAAGCAACTGTTCGCTAACAATTTCCCTATATCCCCTTTAAAGGTGATAAGATTTCAGTGTTGCGTTCAGCTTGTTCCAGCTTCCTCCAAGTGACAAAGAAATGGACACATGTATCACAATGGTTAAACAATAGTGTGTATTCATGCAGATCTGGATCCAGGCACACACAAACTGTTTCTAAATATGTACAGAAGCTCGTGCTCTCTAATGATATTTATAGATTAATGAGGTATGCGTTCACCGTGTGTTTGTTGTTGCAGGGAGCAGGAACTGATGATGACACCCTGATCAGAGCGATGGTGACTCGCAGTGAGGTGGACTTGATGGACGTCAGAACTGAGTTCAGGAGGTTGTTCGCCTGCTCTCTGTTTTCCATGATCAAGGTACACACACACACACACACACACACACACACACACACACACACACACACACACACACACACACACACACACACACACACACACACACACACACTTACTGTACATATGTTCTTATGGACCTATAAAGCATTTTTTTTCTTACTGAAATTCTGCTTGTGTTTGTGTTTCAGGGAGATACCGGTGGCGACTACAGAAAGGCCTTACTGTTGCTCTGTGGGGGAGATGATGCGTAAACGTGGCAACAAGCAATAAAACAGGAACCACACCTGAAGTGCCTCTTCTTTAAGTCGGCTTTTTTGTGTGACAAACGGCCCATCAGCTCTTTTTAAACTATGACTCCAAATAATATCTTTGAAAGGTAGCTAACATTTAATGCAGCTTTCGGCTGACTAACATCTTCATGTACTTGTATTGTATAATTCACTTGTAATGCGCAAGCATGGGACTACAATTGATTTGATTGCACTTTGTATGGCAGAAACAATATATGCAATAATAAACATTTCAACTGATGAAGTACAATGGTTCCTCTTTTCTTGTCTCTGCTGCGTCTCAGTACCAGTCCTCTACAGCAGTACACATGTACATGTTGTACAAGCTGCCGTTTGATTTCTGTTAAACATGCACTGTCATCTCACTGCCACTAGAGGGAGATAGAGCAGCTTTAATAGAGAGGAAATCACCCATGTTGAACTTGGCGGAATCTACAATAAAATTTGCGATATTTCGTTGTGAAAGAGGCATAATTAGCCGTTGGCCGATAGAAGACAGAGGTGATAAATACTTGAGTGTACTATGGTTAAGTACAGTCTTAAGGTATTTGTGCAGCTTTATACGTCTCTTAAAGATTTAATATATTTTATTACACTTTTTTATTCCAGAACATTTATTTGAGAAACTTCTCAATAAAATATGAAGTCCATCATTAAAATCAGTTCCACTTTGACCAGCTACAAAGTTAAAACACTGCGTATATAAAAGCATTATTAGAAATAATTCAATTATTAAATGAATAGAAATATTCAGCTCTCTGAAAGGCAGAATTCTCGAGTAATGTTATTTGATCCCAATGCCTTAAAACCATACAGGTAAGTGAAAAATATGTTGTAAACTGATCCTTTAAATACTCATCTACACACACACACACACACACACACACACACACACACACACACACACACACACACACACACACACACACACACACACAGAGACACAGCTGTAAACATCCCAGATATGAAGTTTTCACTGCTGCTGTTATGCAGATTATCTACCGAAGGCAAATTCATTTTTATAGCACCTTTCAACAAGGTAATAAAAGACAGGAAGGCTCTGAGAAGAAAAAAAAACACATAAAAGAAAACATGTAAACTAAATACAGTGGAAGATAAAATGCAGCCGTAAACAGAAAGTTTTCACCACTGGTTTAAAAGAACTGCAGCAGATCAGTCTGTTCGATATGTTGCATAAAAGTGAATGCTGCTTCTGTGTCATTCTTCTTTTGTCATTGGGCATAAAGGAGTATGTCAGTATTTCTTCATTTTACTTCTTGGATTAACCTTTTCTTTCTTTAACTAGATCAACAGTTGCTGAGTAATCAGGTAACTGTTGCCGGTACAATGACTTCAGGGGAAGATGTTTTGTTCTATGGGTTGAAGGAGGGGTCATCCCAGGTCCTGTTACGAACAGAAGCGGTTGCCCTTGATTGTTGCCACAGAATCAAGCAGCCAATAACAAGCTCTGAGCAGCAGGGTGTGGAGGTCAGGCCACCTCGAGCCACAGGAAGAACAATACCTCTGACTCCTCCCACCTCGCTGCCCTGCGTGTTTTTGGGGTGGGCATGTGTCCGGTCGGCTTTGTAGGTCAAATCTGAAGTACTTACTGGAGCGTTGAGTTGTGTTTTGATGTTTTTTTTTCTCCCCCAGCCCCTCCTCACATCCAGAGCCCCACCTCCTCCTCCTCATCACACTGGATGAGGCTCTGTGCTACTAACTGCAGTTCAAGTTCAAGTTGACTGGGAGGTTTTGTTTTCCAGAGAAGCTTAGAACAGCTACCATTATACATAAAATATTAAAATGTGCAATGAAGGAAGAAAAAGTTTGTCTTTGATTGTCTCAACTTGCAACCATGGAAAACTGCTGAAAGCTGATACTCTCCTCCTGCATACAGCTGCTGGTGTATTTACATTGATAAAGAGCTGAAACAATGATTTTATGAATTCATTTTACCAATGTAAACAGCAACTATTTTCACAGTCGATTGATAATTAAATTCACTTTTAAAGCCAATAAAGGCCAAGCTTCTCTGTAGTTTCAGCTTCTCAATCGTGAGGATTTTCCTCTTTTCTGAGTTTTATATTATAATAAACATAAATGTCTTTTGGTTTCTAGATTATTGGTTGAAATATTTGACCGCATAGACCCTTAACAATTGAAGATATATCCTAATGTTCCTGGTTGACATAACTTCAGACTTCATGAAATACACAAAAAAGCTCTGTTCTGAAGCATTTGTTAGTTTCTGACTCTGAGAAAAAACGTAAAACTCTCTTCAAGAAAATCACACACAATGAGGCTTTAATTTTGATAACTAATGTAATAGATTTTTAACTTGCATTCAAAGAGCCTACCATGAAACAGTTTTGAGCCTCCCACTTTGCAAACCTCTGCTCTAGAGCATTGATATGTGTTGATGCAGAGGCAAAGTTATTTCATGTAATACAACAATAAAGGAAAAGAAAAGAGAGAATACTAAAATGAACTAAATAGCATTAGTAGCATAGTTTCTTTCCCGATAAGAGGGGCGAAGATTCAAAGTTTCATCGGATCTTTCAAGTTTCTTATTCTTATTTTCTATTTGTTAACTTTCGTGGTCATTTTTCGCTTGATGATTTGTTTTTTAAAACTATCCCAAAGGAGAAAAGGATGATATGGTGAGATGCATGGGAGGAGCAGACAGGTCTGAGTGCTTGATGAGTATGAAAATGATGTGAATCTTGACCCAACAGAGCATCTTTGGTCTATTTTGGAATGATGCGTTTGACAAAACTTAACTTAATGAGGCAATATGTTCATGATGAACGGTGTACATTCCTCAAGCAGCTTTTCAGACACTTGATTAATATATTTAAAGGTGTTGTGAAGCTTTTCTTTTCATAGTTTACTGTTATTTCATTATACAGTTTTTGTCACCCAACTTTACCTTTGCATCTTGCTTTGACATAAGAAGGGGTTGATTAAGTAGCACACAAATTCTCTCAAGAAAGCATTGTTAGGTTTTCTGTCAACCTTCCAAAAGAAAGAATGGATTTTTCTCCGCTGCTTTCGTGACCTGACATGAAGTCGTGACCACAAATCCGTAGATTTGGGGGTAATCTGGTGGTGGAAGTTGTCACGAACCCAAAACACACACATTCCTGAAGGCTTGCTCTGGCTCTCCAGACTTTCTGCTCCTAAAACCCTGAAAAGACAAGGTTATATCCTCCATACATACACTAACACCCTCCCAGGCTGCAGCACAATAGACAATCAGGCAGTGGATGAATGGAAGAGGGCCGGTGTTTCTACTACGGGGCTGATGAGGGAAGTGGGAGCAGGTGTGCAGGTGGGTGCGGAACATCAGGTGATGGGGATTGGCAGGAGGGAGCGGTGATCTGATCTGAGAACAGAGAAAGGAGATGGCAAGGAAACAAAGCAGGCAAACGAGGAGTTGGCTGGCATTAGGTGTGTTCCTATCCACCTGTTTATGCATGTTTAAAATTTGTGCATATGAAAACCAAAGCGGAAAAATTCACATTAAAAATCTAAATAATGCAATCATTTTTTCACTTTTGGCTGAGGCGGAAGATTTGGGGTATAGATAGAAACAAATCCCAACAACGTGCGATGGAAAAAGATTTGATGAATAATCTAGACGGACATGAAGCATGTGACTTAAACGTCCACTGAAGGGAAGAAAATAACAGCAAATAAAAACATCTGATCTGTGCAATGAGGAGACTGAATCCTTCAAACAAACACAAATGGAATATTTCAATCATGTTTTCTAAATTTTGTCCACCATTTGATGTTTGACTAGGGTGCTTTTAGTTACGTAATAACATATTTTAGTTATCTCATAACAGTATAGGTTTTATTTGTGATTCATTTGGGTGGAAAACTGGCTAATGTGACTATAAGAGAGAAAAAACATAAAAATAAATGTAGATATGCAAGCAGGTATACAGAAGTCCAGACACCCAACGTTGTTAATTACACAATTCTTAAAATAATTAGGAAATTACAGTTAGGAATTACACAAAAGTATAATGTAATGAATAAATTGGAGAAAATGCAATGACATTTACCGGAATCTTTACCAGTTTCTGAACAAAGTAACAGCAGAGATATTATTTTTCGTTTGAATCAATTGATCAAGTATTAACAAACCAGAAATATGGTAAAATATAAATAAATGACCTTCACTTACCATTCCTAACCAACAGATTACTGAGCTAAAATCTATTTATTTGCAAGAAAACATTGTTTTTCTCCTGTTTGGTTATGAACGTATGAACCGTCAGATGTTCAGATAGCGACTCAAAGCAAAAGCTGGTGTTTGTTGGAGAGCGGAATAGTTGCAAATGAGCACTTAACAAAACAGAAGGGGTGACTCTTTGCTAGAGAATCAGTTTTAAAGGTGTCCACAGGTCTTAAGTGTAAAGTAAATAAGTTTCAAAGTTTAGGAGCCTCACTGCTTTAACCACAGACGAGCAATAATCAGGAAACACCAGAGATCAATGAGAGGTTGACTAAACCTGAAGGGTCACGAGTTGGTTAACAGGATCATTAAGAAGAAAAAAAATGTTTCTGTGGCACAAATTTCGAAAGCTTTTTCTAACCGAATGTCCAAAACATCAGATTGAGTCTTGTTTTGTCACATTTTCTTGTCTCTTTCGATTGTTACGAATAGCCAAGTTTCCACATCTGATATTTTTGATGGAATTTATGCAGCAAATCAGATTTATTTGGCTACTTTGGCATCAAAGTCTTAAATGCGCACAAGAATAATGTATTAACAAAAATAGAAACTAAACAATCCCAACAAGCCCAACATAAAACATGTTTGCACCTGTTTTATTCATCAGGATAACACTTTTTCTTAGTTTTGTGTCTTTGGGAACAGATTAGATGGAAGAACAGATAGAGAACATCTCCTTCTTTTGCTTGAAAGGTTCTGAAATGTCATAGGGCTTTTAATAGAAGCTGTTTAAATACTTTGAGCTGAGGAGACAAAGGCTGGTGACTTGATGGGTGTTTGTTCAGTTTGTAAAGCGTCCACATTACTGCCATGCGTGAGGAAGAGAAACAAGATGAGACATGCCGCCATGAGCAGGTAAAGGACACGCATACTTTAGATATGACTCAGAAGAGTTGATGATTATTGTCGATAACGTTTTTTCCTTCATGGAATTCTTCACCTCATTTAGATATTACCAGAGTATTTGCCTTCTAGTCTGTAGTACTTTAAACATGACAGAAAAATGTACAGTGTGACATTCAAAGGAGAACTCCACCTATTCAATTTAAAAGTGATGATGATTATTCAACCTGTGAAAAGTTATTTTTGGGGGCCATGAAGGGGCTTAAAAAGGGGATAAAAATATTACTCAAATGGTAGTTAAGTAAAAAGTAATACTTTGTTTGCCTTTATTTGAGAGTGGACAGTAAAGAGATGACAGGAAGTCTGTTCTTCATCAGACCTGCTTGACTGACGTCTGAGAACAAATAATTTGGCTGTAAGGTCTTCATTGATCGTCATCTTGGGAGCTGGCCGACACCATTTGATTTTTGGAGAGAATGATTAATTTTTTCTGTCAATATTATCTTAAAGTAAACGTTAGCGGATTACGCAAGATTGATTTTTCCTTTGAATATCTAACTTGCAGAGTTCTCACCCGTAGACTAGGCGACGATGACACCCTCCCCTGTGGACGTCACATTGAAACAAACAAACGTCCTCATGCTCAATGATCGTGCATCTCGTCTTTAAACCCTCCTCGTATGTTTAATCTCTGCTTTATAGGACGCATCTTTAAGCTCTGCATGGTCTGACAAGAAGTCCCTCCAGCAGCAGCAACCGTCACCATGGTAACTCAGAAAAAAAAAATGACATAAGTCCAGATGAGCTTTCCTGAAGTTTTCTGATTTCTGTTTGCAATTTGACTGAAATGTGAATGAGGTCAAAAGGTCGACAGACAAAATTTGGAGAACATGAAAACATTACGTTTTAAACTATAAAGAAAACTAAGGTGAGAGCAGGAAGGTTACTGACATGTAATCAGCAAGTGCGGCCACCAAAGTGGTGTCGATGATATCCTGATATACTTGAGTCAGCAAATTCCACTGAAAACACCTTTGAATAGAGCCAGAAATGTCATACACACCCACACACCCTACTCTCATGAGCTAACATGTCATTAACGCTAAAATCCAGTATCTGTTCACACTAGATTACTTTTATCAGGTCAAATAACGTGCAGGAAGTCATGTAAACACCCAATTTAACTGCTCACTAAAACCAGAAGGCTTCTGTGGCATGTTTGGAGATGTCTGAGAGAAAGATAGAAAATGTGTCCTTTTTAAAATTCTATTTCAGTTTACTCACTTTCCCTCTGTTTCAATCCCTCAGTATTTTAAAGGAACAGTGTGCTGCATTTAGGGGATCATTTGGCAGAAATATAATATAACACTAATAAGTGTGTTTTCTTTAGAGTATAACCACCTGTATTCGTAATCTTTGAATGAGCCATTTATTTTCGATCTAAATACGGAGCCGGCCGCCATGTTTCTACAGTAGCCCAGAACGGACAAACATTTGCCTTTTTGGGCATTTTTTCGTGTTTTTGCATCTGCATAGTAGTTCCATCCAGACAGCTCAGCGGCACAAACACACAAAAACACACACAGAGGAAACAGACAAATCATAAAAAAGATTTAAGAATGTTAAGAAATAAATCACCTTTAGACAAATCAATTGTTACAGCGCAAATGTCAGTATCTCCCCACCTTAAAACTACAAAACTCCACTTCTTAAAGAAGGGCGAGGTTTAAGAACACACCATGCATCTGATTTATAGCCCTGCAGCTCCTCCACTCTCTGTCCAACTGATCCTGAAGCACATTGTCCTGCTGGTGGATCACATCTTGATCAAAACCTGCAGGAGCCCAAACATAAAAGAAATAAACCTACACGAGGACTGGCAGAGTCGAGGAGGAGGAAGAGGAGGAGGAGGAGGAGGAGGAGGAAGCAGCTAACCCTGCAGACTTCTGGGATGGTATCCTCATTTCCTTCTTGACCCCTTGACCTCTAACCTCTAACTACTTCCTCCTTCCTGGAATGTGTCCTTGAGCTCTGGTTGAAGGAGTGGGTAAAACAAAATCTCTTTTGTGCCATCAAAGAGAGTGGACTTCCTCTAAAAGGTGGAAAATCTCTCTCCGGTTGGCCCTTTTTAAGTGTCTGTCTGAGGGGACAAAGAGCAGCAGGTCAGAGGTGAAGAAGGTCAGGAGCTGACAGGAAAGCATAAAAAACACATCTGGGGTTGCACTTGTTCTGGGATTACACACACACACACACACACACGTGCACACACAGCTGGATCATAGTGGTCTTTACTCACAATCTCCCCGTATAGAAATGTCTCCTAATGCAGCTGGCTGCTGTCACTGAGAAAGTAATTAGAGAGTGCTGCAGGAAACCAGAGGACCAGGCCTTATATCTGGACGCCATGTACAATCACTCAGCTTGTGTGTTTCTTTAACCGGAGGGCATGTCAGCAGTAAATAGTGCAATTCACACCATTTAATCTGCCAATAGAGTGTGTTCTGACACAAAGAATAAAGGATGTGTCGCTCTGAATGCTCTGTTAGTTGCCCACACTGAGAAAATTCTCATCTTATCAAGCAAATTTGATTTATTATCAACCCCTAAATGAATTATTATCTCAAAGTAAAAGTAAAAAGGCAAAAATATGCCTGTACAAACTATCTCACAATGATGCTTTAAGACATATAAAAAAATTAAAGGAATTTTGCCCCCCCAAGGACTTGAAACACTGTTCAACATTCCTGTTAAAACATCCACTTCATTACATTACAAAACATGCACACTGTACCAGGCAAACAGCCAATAGTTCTGGTTGGAAACGTTTTACTGTTTCTATTGTGGGAGTGTTCAGCAGTGTTGCGAGTCCTTGGCAGGAAAAAAAAAAGTATTATAAACTCAGCACCGGGAAAAGAGAGATGTGCTTTTGCTTTCTCGTGATTGTTGGTTTCTTGAAAGAAGACAGATTGCTTAGATCTCTGCACTGAAATAAAGAAAATTTAAAAAATATCTCTTGGAAATGAGTTGTTGTAAGATAATAAGATATTTAGGACTCAACAAGAAAAACTGATAAAATGTGTATTTTATTGTGCATATGTTGTTCACACACAGTGTTCAAACATCCATCAGCTTCTCCCCTTTAAAAGTCATGTTTCATGTTCTTCAAGGCATCAGGACACATTGTATAAATAGAAAATATTTATTTTGTGGAGCATAAATACAGTGGTGTTTACATGTTGGATTGATAAAGTTGACCAGAGGTAGAAGGAATGTACCACTCTATATTATAATAATCAATCTTCAGTTCGGTGTGATAAACAGATGTGCAGGAAGTGTTCAGGCTGAATAAAACAAGACCACACTGTAAAAATACGCTATTACAAGTAAGAAAAAAAGAAATGTTCTCAAGATACAGGATTCAAAACTTTACAAAAATTTCAGGTCAACATTGATTTGTGGTTGGTTTCCATGTTTGTGTTTAGTGGTCATGAATGTAAACCTGAAAAATGTTTGGAATGGTGAAGAGGGTTCATTGAAAAAGTCGAAAAGCCAAAACAAAACATTCAAAATAAAAGTAAAAAAACAGGTTAATCAGCAAACTTTACTTCAAGTATCAAAAGTATCTATCTCTATATCAAAAAATAATCATATTATATTATTAATGCATTGATGTGGGAGCAGCTTTTTAATGGCGTTGTTGATCGGTGAAGCTGAAATAGATTTTAATCTGTAACAATAAAAACATATTTTATTAAAAAAAATCTGAAAAGTAGATAAATGTTGCATTTATCTTGTATCTATTTAACTTGAGCAAAACAATTGAACAGAAGTTAAGTAAAAGTTCCTCAACATTGTACTTAAAGTACAAAGTATAGAACATTTAGTTACTTTTCACCTCAGGTGATAAATTACTTGAAAAACACCTGATAACATCCACATCTGCGTTTCAGAACATTTCATATGGGTGTTTGTGTTAACTGAAAATCACTCAGTTCACTTATGTTAACAAAATCACACTCTGTAGAGAAACTCTGACTCTTGATGATTAAAAAACAAACACAGCGAAAATAAGTCTGACCGTGTCCTCCTCCTCCTCCTCCTCTTCCTCTTCCTCCTCCGCCTCCTGTGATCTGAAGCTAACAGTCCTCACTCTGCAGCATGGACAGAAAGAAGTTGCACACACTCGCCCACGAGCCGCTGCAGTTCTCCTCCGCCGTTTTCCGGTGGTCCGCGCGCACCGTGCAGGCGGTCGGTCCGGCCGGAGGCGCGGCGATGGAGACGGAGCGAGGCGGCGGCGGCTTGGTGGCCTCCGGTAGAGTCTCCGGTAGACTCTCCGGTAGAGTCTCCGGTCTCCGGTAGAGTCTCCGGTAGACTCTCCGGTAGAGTCTCCGGTAGAGCTCTCCGGTAGACTCTTGGTGGCCTCCGGTTCTCCGGACTGAGCCGACCCGACGGAGCTGGAGACGTCAAGCTTGAAGTGCGCGGTCCGAGGCTCGCGCTTACACATGGCAGCCCTCACCTGCACGCGCTCGTCCTTGCACGTATTGCCCTGCAGCCTTTTGAGCGCGCGGGCCACCTGTTTCCAGTAGCCCTTGTTGTTGTTCTGGTAGCCCGGGCACCTCTGCGGTTTGCCGTTGTAGACGCACTGGACGCGCGTCTCCCGGTCCTCGCACTTCACGGACAGCCTGACGGTGCTCCGGACCTCTCTCGACCCCCACGTGCACTGCATCGTGTCCCTGATGGAGAACTTCCCGTTGCTGACTGCGAGCTTGTTCCCGCTCCTCTGGCCTCTGACGGGGCCGGAGGTCACCGCTTTGTCCGCTCCTCGGTTCTTACTGCGCGCACCGCAGGACAGAGAGACCTGCTGCCCGAGGAAGAGCAGCAGCAGCAGCCAGGGAGCGACGGTGCTCAGCAGAAACATGTTCTCTAGGAGCAGAATGTGTTTTATCTGAAATGTAAAAAAATAAAAAAAAAAAGAGGTTCAGCAGAGTCTCGGTGATGGAGAAATCAGGACAACGGGCACAAAACGGTGTTTAGAAAGAGTTCAAAGCTGCTCATAGAAATATATATTCACATATTTTCTCCAAATACACCCAGGTAAATAAAAAAAACATCTTTTGTATTTTGAATTGACAGTAAATAAATGCCTTATTAAAGGTTTTGCGCCAAGCTGGTCACTATTACGCATTGAAAAGGCACAATTAAATCTTAACTCCTGATCCTGCAGTAGATGTAAAACCTCCTGTGGAAGGTAAAGAGGCCGCACTACAGTCCACCTCACCGACAGAACATACCAGAAAGGCAAAACATCGACTCCAACTTACCGAAAACTACGAGTGATGCTGTGCGTAAAGCTGCTTCTTCTGGCTCTTCCGAGATCTCGCACATGGCTTTCATACATAGATGCGGCGACACGCCCACCATTCCCGCCCAACACACACACACACACACACACACACACACACACACACACACACACACACACACACACACACCTTCATTGAGAAAAACCTAGGCAGTAGTTTCTTTGGGAAGAAGGGGATGTGTTTTGTTATGGCCCGACCCGACGTGTCCAAACTGAACTCCCGCCTTTAACATAGTTTAGCTGGAGATCACAGAGATTGTAAACCAGCACTGATGATGGATCTGCGTGTCTGCACATAGTGGATTTATTCTAAATGACTTTAATGAGCCTGGTAACCACATTATAACCCCAACACGCACATGCACATTCTTGGAGGCTCGACTCAGACTTTCCACCAATCAGCTGCTGCGCTCAACCACAAGGAGATCCTCCCTTTTAACTTCCCGCCATGTGGCTTGACTTATGTCATCAAGGCAAATGGCTGAAGAATATCTTTCTTATGGAAGAGGAAAAATGCCTAAACAAAAACAAACCAAACAAATAAGATACACATTGTTTCCCTTTAAGCCATTTACTGTCATTTACGTCCAAAACTGCTGTTCTTCCTGCATGCATCCTGCATCTTCCAGCATCCTCCACAGACTGTTTATAAGAAGTGGCTGTAGTCACCATAACATAAAGCCTCAGGTTTGACATCTTGGTTTTTAGCCGTCACCATCTTGGCTTTTTGCAACCAGAAGTGGCAGGAGAGGGTGGAGCTACATTACATTACATTACAGTCATTTAGCAGATGCTTTTATCCAAAGCGACTTACAATCAGTAGCTCAAAGCTTATATTACATATAATTACATATCATTCACCCATTCACACACTGATGACAGGGCTACCATGCAAGGTGCCACCATCAGACTCTAACTAACATTCATACAACATCCAGTCCACACCGATGGCAAAGCCTTTGGGAGCAACTTGTGGTTAAGTGTCCTGCCCAAGGACACAGCTCTCCACTGCGCCACGGCTGCCCCAGCTAAGTACCGGTACAACCAAAACGCTGAATAAGACATTTTAAGGCAACCAAAATAGTAACAATTAACTTTCATGAAGTAAAATTTGTAAGACAAAAACACAGACAACTCCTGGACTGGACAACACTGAAATTAAATTAAAAAGCAAAACAAAACAGAACTTCTTTGTTCCGTCTGCTTGTATTGCAAACTAGCTACGTTTCCAACAGCAAAAGTGACATCACTGATTGGACATTCACATAGAAGCTGGCAAAATGTCCCTTTAACGTAACTGAAATGGTTAGATTCAAGGCCTCACACAGTATTAAATGCAGTTAAATACTCTGTTTAAGGTACATTTTGATGCGGACATTGACCACATCGTTAATTTTACCTTCCTTTGTTCTGTCTGACTGTTTATCTATCAAACAGTAACGCATTCACCAGATGTGAGCTCCCCCTCTCCCCATAAACGTTCAGTCTGTTCCTCCTTTGATCTCCTGACATTAACTCACTGAGCTCCTTCATGGACTCAATCAGAAGTCAGAGGAGAAGAGGAAGTCTTCATTACATTACATTACATTACAGTCATTTAGCAGACGCTTTTATCCAAAGCGACTTACAATCAGTAGTATATATTACATATCATTCACCCATTCACACACTGATGACAGGCTACCATGCAAGGTGCCACCATCAGATAACTAACATTCATTTACATCCAGTCCACACCGATGGCAAGCCTTCGGGAGCAACTTGGGGTTAAGTGTCTTGCCCAAGGACACATCGACTGCCGAAGCCGGGTATCGAACCACCGACCCTCTGATTGGAGAACTACCTTGCTCTCCACTATGCCACAGCCGCCTTCATCTGTCGGCAGCCTCTCGTCCATTACAACGATCACTGCTGATGTCTTGCAGACTTTCCATCATTTCTGTCTCTGTCTAACATATTTTAACCTGTCCTTACTTCACAAGCACTGTATCACTTTTCTTTTTACAGCACAAAATGAGCATTAATCCTGACGCATCATTTTGTCAATTCAACAAAGTATATTAATGCCAGGATGCCAAAATAGAAGAAAAATGACACACCTTTAAAAATATACAGATATTTTAAGATAAACATTCAAGATAAAACAAAAAAGTGTTAAATGTTCTAAAAAATATATTTTTTCACTTTTAATACCAACAAACAGAAGAAAATGTTAGAAATTAAATGTTAAAACAGTCTCTTTGCATGTAAAGTGAAGTATAAAGAAACGTTTTATGGTCTACAGACTGAATTACTGTGTGAACTTTCAGCTGGTTTCTCAGCTTGTCTCTTTATGACATATACATATTAATGAAGTTATGTTACTACAAATAAAGCCCACAGAGGCTCTCAGCCAAACATCTCATGTCATATATAGAGAGCAGCAGCATCCAGCCGCGGTTTAAGAGACCTTACCTTAACTCGATCACAGGTGTGACCAATGTCATTAACGACGACTCCAGTCCAATCAGGTGTTCCAGTTCAATCAATCATCAATGATGTGTTTTCTGTCTGAATGCTGTATCTAACCATAGTATTGTTATTTTAAGGCTCTGTCAGGATCTGTACAAACACCTTTGATTCCAGTGTTTGATTCTCTCCAATTATACGAATGTTAAATTATTAAAACACATTCTAAGAAACTGTAACTTTCTCTGTTGAAGAACAATATATTTGGATTTTTTCCTGGCAAGAGGCAAGAATTTAGATTGAAAAGCATGTTATTGTAGTTTGTGAGGACAAAAAATAAAGCTACTCAAATGTAGGATGATGCAAATAGCACAGTTGTTGTTGCAAGAAAATGAGGTTCAACAAAAAAGCCACAATATGTAGATAAAACTCTTAAGTTCATTCTTAGTTTCTCAACATTGAATAGAAGGAACTGCACGCTAAATTATATATTCATGAGTTTGTATTTTGTATTATAAATGTAGTGTTTTTGATACTGTGAAGTTGAACTACATATCAGATTACAGCACACCACTGATCCTAGGAGGAGGTTTATAAATCCACTCCACCCTGTCATCTTGTTTCATTCCTGTAGTGACGCAGCTGCTGCAGGTTCACAAGGAACAAAGACATCATGGTCTCAAGGAAGGAGCCTTATTAAGGCTCATATGGGCACGAGTCCAATCACCTCACAAGTTACCGTAGTTTCTCACTGAGTCACTGTGTCAATAGTAGTGGAGGTTTAGTGTAAGTGAACAGTAGCAGGGAAGGTGTGTGTGTGTGTGTGTGTGTGTGTGTGTGTGTGTGTGTGTGTGTGTGTGTGTGTGTGTGTGTGTGTGTGTGTGTGTGTGTGTGTGTGTGTGTGTGTGTGTGTGTGTGTGTTAGTGTGTGTGTGTCCTCTCTGCACTCAGCTGCACCATCTTGTGGTCATTAGAAGTTGAGTAACCTCACAACGACTGAATAATAGTTAATACATTTGATAAGGGGTAGAAAGTAACTACATTTAGTTAAGTACTACACTGCAATTCTGAGGTACTTGTACTGTACTTGAATTTTTCCCTTTCACACCACTTTATACTTTTTACTCAATACTTTCATCATGCTAAAGATTGCAGTGATTCCCAATATTTGGCTTTCAGACCTTTTAAAGTATTCTGGTTATTTCAGATGTCAAAGAGTTTTAAGCATTTGCCCTTTAAACTTCTCAAAAGGTTTTATTTAAATAACTGTTCAAGGACTTAAATGGTAAAATGATCTAATATTTCACCAAAAAAAAGTAAAGATTGGAGAAAAGTCTAAACAATGAAAAACAATAGTGTCTTCTCTACTCCATTTATCATCTCATGACCCTTCAGAGTTTATCTTGTGACCCTTTGGAGGAGACTTGACCCCTAAAACTAGCTGAACCTCAATCAGCTACAACAGTCAAATGCTGCTTACGCATTGATAAAAGCGTCTGCTAAATGACTGTAATGTAATGTAATGTAATTGATGCATCAGGATTATAAATAATGTCCAAGTACTTTTACTTTTAATACTTAGGTACAATTTACTGCTCATACTTCTGTGCTTTAACTTTATATGAGGTTGGATGCTGGACATTGAATTGTGAGTATTTTTACATGATATTTTTTACTTAAGTAAAGGATCTGGGTGCATCTTCCACCTCTGGTTTCCTTCTAGAATTAAAGTTTGCAGTTTTAATTTGTTGTGACTGACGCACTGTTATGGAGGTAAGTGGTATTCAAAAAAAGTAGCTCCACTCCCTGTGATGAGTGAAATGAATGTTTGTGTGTTTAACAACACCGACGCTGCAGCCGCACTGGTTTCCTCTCACACAGACCTCCTCTGTTCCTGCACACGGCAGCTCTTAAGACCCAATTCATCAGCTCATACAAAGAAAAGTGTTTAGCTCTGCTCAGCCAGCCTGCATATTATCTTTACTGCAGTCTGTGTCTGTCCGTTAACAACTTCCCGATGCCAGGCTGCAGACATGTTGTTACAGCCGGCGATGAAGAGAAACAAGGACTTCCTTTGAATGAATGAGTGTGAAAACGTGCAGCAGGAGAAACGGAGCAACAAAGAAGAAGAAGAAGAAGAAGAATTCGAGAGGTCTCCACTCTGACTTTATTCTCTTTTCCATCACATGTTGTTGGAACATTTATGTGAAACGAGGAGGAAATTTTACATCATATACAAACAAAATCACATGCCTGCCATAATTTCCCTTTTGCCTTGCTGTGTGTTTTACAGATTTAAAAACAAAAAAAAGACATGTACATGACATGACATCACAAGCAGTCATCCACTAACCGTACACAAGTGTAGGTTGAGTGTTTTTTTGGCTCAGCCCGTATAAGATACTGCAGTGTGGGGGGGGAGTCGGACCTCACGAGGCGTCAAAATCACTTCAGAGGCTCCCACACGGATCCCCGAGGTCGAAAAATGCTCGAGAAGAGTTCTGACGCTGGTGTTTCCAGCCTGAAACGAGGAAAGATTGGTGTTTTATTGTGATTCATTTGAGATAAAGTTAGTTTCATTTGTGAATGTGGAGGCTGCACAGAGATAAAATGCTCCATAAACTGATTGTAGAATTTACATTTTTCTACCACAAATTTGGGGATTTTAATGGTTTCCAGTTTAATCAATCCAAACCAAAACATCTTTCTCTCTCTTTTTATTCTAACATTTCCAGCTAACCTTTTACTAAACTTTCTCTCTCGACTTTGCTGTTCTTAATTTTCATTTTGCACCCACCTGTTTCCGCTGCATCACCTCAGTTTTGGAACCAGCTGATGAAGTAGCTGCAGACGCCGTGGAAGCTCTTCCAGCAGTACTCGTTGGCGATGCGGGAGGATTTGGAGTCGGGCTGCTCTGTGGGACGAGTAGTGGTCTTCCCAGGCTTGGGGGTGGTTTTCTTGGTCTGGGGGCCCTTGCCTGGCTGGGGCTTGGCAGGCTGCTGCTGGGGCTTGACAGGCTGCTGCTGGGGCTTGACAGGTTTGGGCGTAGCGACGGGCTTGTTCTGGGCTGGCACCGCTGGTTTACGTGGCTCCTGAACAGGCTTGGAGGGCTTTGTGACGGTGGTCTTGGGCCAGGAGGCCAGGAAGGTAATCTGGGCCTCCTCTGGGTACTTCTTGCACATGGCTGGGCGGTAGACTTTGGGTCCCTGGCAGGCGTGGCTCAGCTTCCTCATGTCCCACATCACCTGGGTGAAGTAGTGGCGGGGTTCAGGTTGTAGGCACGGCACAAGTTGGGTTTGCCCTGGAAGTCGCAGTAGTAGGAGCGTCCGGGGGTCTGGCCCTGGCTCGGACCTTTGCAGGAGACACGCAGGCGAGTATAGTCCCCGGCTCCGGACACCACCATGGTGCAGGAGTCCTTGGTCTTGGTGCTGAACCTGATGGGCTCATCCCAGAAGCTGCGCTGTTGCTGCTGCTGCCTGTTGTCGTTGCTGCTGTTGTTGGTCTGAGCGCTGGCCACACAAACAGCCGCTGCCAGAAACAGCAGTGCCAATCTCATCCTGGATCTCATGGCGGCGTTAGGTGTGTGTCGGTGACGGATGAATGAAGGTACGGGATGAAGCGTATGTGTCCGCAGAGAAGGTTGAAGTGTGCAGCGGTTGAAGGCATTTGAGCGAGGCTTTATAAGGCTGAAGCTCACAAAGAAGGTATTATTCAGGTGAGCTGAAGGCCTCAAACCCCTCCTCCAGCACGAAAACCACCACCCTCACACCACACACACACACACACACACACACACACACACACACACACACACACACACACACACACACACACACACACACACACACACACACACACACACACACACACTCACACACAGCGACCACATGAAGCCTGTGTGGCATGTTCAAAACTAAAAGTGATGGATGAGATGGAAGGAAGGAGGCGGGGAAGAAAAATTAACTAAGAGAGGGGTGAGGGGAAGCGGTCAACAGGTTTGCGGGAGCCGAGGGGGGGGGGGGGGGGGGTCTGAACGAGGGCACACACATGAAGCCAAATGCTGTGAAAAAGAGTTGCGAGACATTATATAATCGCACATAAGAGTTTCTTTGACTATTGATGAGGGGGAGAGGGGGAGGGGGGAGGAGAGGACAGAGGAAGTCCCGTAAAAAAGTGCAGCCTGTAGTTATTTGCTGAGAGCTTATAGGTGACCTGTGACACTGTTATAGTAAAAAACCTTATCATGTTCATCTTAAGAGGCAAATCACCACTTTTTGTTTAGACTCTGTTGCTGCAAGGTCAGCCGAGCAACACAAACACAAAGATCTGTTTTTAACTCAGGCTGTGCAGACAAACTTTGTTCAAACGCACGGTGTTTTATTCTGGTGGAGATCGCAAAGCTCCAAAGGTGACAAATTATGTCCCGCTGCATGTGGAGGACATAGCATAAACTGATTTTGGACAGCTGGAGCGTTGGGGCAAAAGGATATACTGACCGAGAAGGTCCTCGAATAAGATGATTCTTACATAAGACTTAGAACTTTAAAGTGAGACTATAACTGTTAAAATAAGAAATCTCCTCTTACAAATCAATAGTTGAAACTGACCCTTCGCCGTCAGGCTGCTTTTCCATCAAACTGTCAGAGCTACTTTGCCATGGAGCCCAAACTGTCACTAACTGCACAACCTGCATTAATATTATCTACTTTTTGGAAAAAAAGAGGAGGCAGTTTCAGAGAGAAGCAGACAGAATGGTCACAATATTAGAATATGCATAATTTTTTTTATAAACAGCAGCAAAACAGGTAATAAAGATAAAAATCAAAGCTAAAGCCGACAAATCAAAGCGTAATAGTGAACCACCACAAAAACTGGTGATTGAGCAAGAAGACCATGAAATTAAGGAACAACACTGTTCCCGTTAAGCCGGGTCGGTCTTTATTCCTTGTTACAATTATTAAAAAGCAAAATGTTATATAGTTAATATATAGTTAATATAGTTATAGTAGTTTCTGTCTATATATATAATATTTCAGTTACTGTGGATTCTTTACTGTTTTTTACTGTTTTTTTATTGCTCATTTATAATACTTATTTTTGATCTTGTTTTTTTTACTATGTCTCTGCACTATCCTCTATGCTGCTGTAATCCTGTAAATTTCCCCGCTGCGGGACTAATAAAGGATTATCTTATTTTATCTTATCTTAGCTTACGTAGCACAGAAGTGCTGGATAGTTGTCGGACCCCGGTCAGAGCTGGCTGATGCCACACTACGTTTGAAAGGCGGGACTTAGCCAATGGTCAATTATAAATTATTATGAATTTCTCAACTCATTACACTTTAGCTTCCTCTGCCTGACGTGGTTATGACGTGTCGCTTATGGTGGCTAGCTGTTTCCTCCTACATCCAGTCTTTATGCTAAGCTGTAGCGTTATATTCACCCATATTGATCTTCTCATCTGGGCAATAAATCTAAACTAAGTAGCCTATTTCACAAAAGGAAACAAACAAGCAAAAGCTTTTATTTTAGTGGGAAATCATATGGTTACAGTGGCCAGATCACAAAAAAAAAACCCACAAAAAATACGGTCCAGCTGGTAAATAAGAAACACAATTATATCCTGAAATCTCAGAGTGGTGACTGACATAAAGAAAGTCCCTTTAACTCTAGAGCATATTATTTACATACTGATTAAATACTGTACTGAGATCAGTATCACCATTGACCAAGGTCTTGAGTTTCAACTTATGAAACCAAACCGAGGAACAGACGCTGCCTTTAAGGAGACATGGCCCATATGTACCAGCTGGTTTGGAAGAAGAGAGTGTAGCCTATAGCCTGCTGCTGCATACAAAGTAACACGTGTGTACAAATATACACAAATGCCCTCAGTACATTCAGGAAGTTTTGTTTTAATAGCCATCAATCTGGTGGGAAAGAGAAAAAAAGTCCCCCTGTAAGATACACCGGGAATGTGAAGTAAACATGTGAAGTGTATGTGTGTGTGTGTTGTCTGAACCAGATATTTCCCTAAATTAAATTAGTGTATTCGTCTTCTGATAGGATGCAGAAGCGTCACGCCACCCCAACCACCGCCAAACCTGTTCCCTGCAAACCTGTCAACGTTCCCAAAAAACAGACTGTGTGTGTGCATGTGTTCGACTCTGCATATGTTACATGAATGTTCTCTGAGTTCCCCGGCGCTCTGTGTGTTTTGGCAGATGGGCTAGGTTGATTTTTTTTTTAGGGCGTGGATGTCAAACCCATCTGTACATTTGCTTTACTTATATCATCAAGTGTTGTTTTTCATTCCTAGCTGTGGCTCGGAGTTTATGTGTAGCATAAAAGCTGACTTAAAAAGATACTTTGGATGATTTATTACAATAAAAGCACACAGATGCTTTGAGTTTCCTCATCGGGTGCTATAACAGCGGTACATCCATCCTCTTCATGTTTTATGTGTTTATGGAAGAAAAACACAGCAGACACTTATTAGACTGAAGTTTTTATTCACAGTTTTGCGCCCTCACCACAAACTCCAGCTGTATTATAATTGTTGTGTGTGTGTACGTTCCTCTGCCACCACAGAGGCCTCCGGAAGTTTTGTTTTTCAAATCAAAGGATGGTGAAGAAAAAAACAAACCCTCTGACAACACAAGCAACTAGTGGTCTCTAATGGTCTGGCGAGAAATGCCTAAGACACAATATCTTGTTAGCTGTCTTAAAACCTTGTAAGGGTATTTGTATGTGTATGTGTATGTAGCTTAAGTGTGTGTTGAATAGC
Organism: Anoplopoma fimbria; assembly: GCF_027596085.1. Classification (NCBI taxonomy): domain Eukaryota; kingdom Metazoa; phylum Chordata; class Actinopteri; order Perciformes; family Anoplopomatidae; genus Anoplopoma; species Anoplopoma fimbria. The sequence goes on from NC_072457.1 coordinate 14,344,799, forward strand.
TAGTAACACTTTGCCTCTTCAACTTTGTCAGTTTCCTCCTTCAGTGTTTAAATGTGCACAGATTGTAAAGCCCTCTGAGGCAAATTTGTAATTTGTGATTCTGGGCTATACAAAATAAACTGAATTGAAAAAAACTGAATTAAAAGAATAGTTTGACATTTTTGGAAATATTTCTATTAATTTTCTTGTTGAAAGTTAGCGAAAAAGATCGATAGCACTCTCATGTCTGTATGCTAACAATGAAACTACAGCATAGCGACAGTTAGCTTAGCACAAAGCCTGGAAACAGGAAAAGAGTTAGACTGGCTCTGACCAAAGGGAACAAAAACACAAACCACCCCCTCTAATGCTCACTTATAAAAAAGCATTTATCTTGTTTGTTTAACCTGTAAAAAAAAAGGACAAAAGTATAAAAACAACTGTAAGAAGTCCAGTTAAGAAATAGTCTGGTGCATAACCCCCAGTAAATTGTCATTTCAGCCATGCTAGTGGCTCAATGGATGGCAATTATTATTGCTTTGACTTTTTCTAAAGACATTTATGGTCCCCAGAGCATGAATCTTAATGACTTTTTTGGCTTTTTTGTGAACAGTCAAGACTACTATTGGAAGGATTTATGATGGATTTACAGTGTCCAGGGGATAAATTGTACTAACTTTTGTGATCACCTGACTTTTAATCTAGTGACATCATCAGGTCAAAATAAAATAATTTAATTTTGGTACAATACATTTAATTTGTTTAGAGCAAATTAGAGAATGTTAGCATGCTAACACGCTAAACTAATATGGTGAACATTGTCATTATACCCTCCAAACATCAGCATGTTAGCATTGTCATTGTGGGCTTGTTAGCATGCTGACGTTAGCATTTAGCTTGAAGCACGACTGCTATCATGACTTTAGATTTGCTACACTTTGTTTTCATGCTAAACTAAGATAACACGCTGGTATTCAACAAAAAGACAAAAGAGTTGTATCATCAGCAAATAAGTTATTCCCAAAATGTCGGACTATTCCCTAATTTTCTGGTCAATCAAACCTGTTGAGCCAAAATGATGCAAGCTACATTACAAATATTAACAAAGACAAGAAAAGAAAGAAAAGAGCTATTTCTACAAAAAAACCTACTTATCTGTTATAAAACAAACATTAACAAAAATATATAAAACTTTCAAAAGTTTTGAAAGCGTAAAAAATGTACACTTGTGTCACCATGTTAAAACTGATAACTTAAGTACAAACAAATGTATTCTCTACAGGTAAAACTAGCTATTCAGGATTATTGCTCTGATAGTTGATGATGTACAGTATGACACACTAGGACTGATGATGCTTGTGACATGTATGAGACAATACTTGATAAATTATAGTTGGCTGGCATTTGAGGTCCTTGCCGAATGGCTTGAAGGGGTAATGATGGGTACGACTCCCTCACCACACAGTTCCTGATTGTTGTTGTTCTTCCCTTTGGTCCTTCAAAGTGTTTCAAGATCTGAATGGGAAAGCTGGAGCGCCCAGTGGTCCTAAAAGAAAGAAGCCATGTTAGTTGTCAAACAGTGTGTTTCCTTTTTATTATTTCTGAAGTGAGGAGTAGACAGATGAGTACTTACCCCGAGGGAAATATCAGTTCCAGCTCTCTTGTCCGCTGTGGAAAAAGAGAAAATGGAAACCATCTTAGTTTCAGAAAAGTCCAAATAAGACCACATAAGAAGGAGATTGTTTCTTTAAGCCTGACTTAAAAACTGTCATTGCTTTTTCTGTGATATGATGAATACAAATTGCAGGTGTAAATAAATATATGTCACAACTGCAATATTTCTTATTTATATTCCTTACTTATTGGTCAAGTGGATGATGCATTTAGGTCATAGGAGAAACACCATATCATGCAATAATAAACTGTGTCAAACCCCTCCATAACATACCATTGAAGTTCCCATAGTGTTCAATTGTAAATATTAATTTCAGGGCTTCAATTTTCTACATCAACGGCACAAGATGTTATCATCTATACAATTATTTTCTTTGCAAAATATTTAATCAAGATCTTGCAAAAAAATATCATGATAATCGGATAGGCCACCATGAAGAAATGTATCAGCCATTACTTAACGCCATCTTTGACTCCTCATCATAAAAAAAACATTATATCATATAGAACTATATTGTATACTTGTTTTCTGTTTATGCATAAGCTTAATTTCCTGCACAACTTCAGATTAGTTTTTTATAGCACACACAACAGCATGTCAAACACACAAATGAACGTTAAGTAACCACAAAATGCTTCTTCTTCCTGCAGGACGTCCAAGGACAAACACAGAAATCAGTCGGTCGCAACTTTACACAATTTGGAGGTAGTGTCTGGTGTATAAGGGCGTCTTCATCTTAACTCCATCATGAGTAACTTTTTCTTTTTGAGTCCCGGTGTTTGAATGTACATCTTCGCTTAAAAGAAACAACGGTGATGGATGAAGGATGAAGAAAACAAGAAGAAATAGAAAGAATCTCCTGGATGGAATCAGACTGATGATGATAAAATGGCTGGTGATTCTCAGATGGTTTTAGTTGTTTGTTAACGTTGTTAGATGACGGTTAGTGCAATAATACCTGACAGTCTGTCAGTACCTCGTCGACGAGTTCCTTTGGGTCACCAGTCGGAGTAGCTCGGGGGAGCAGAGGCCCGAGGGAACCGGGTCAGAGTGTCACAATAGGGAGAACTACACGCACACACACACACACACACACACATATATATATATACACACAAATGGGGGATTCTATACAAAATCAAAATCTGTTGAGAAATGTCACAAATGTCTGCAGACTCTCCAAAATATCCCCCCGCCAATTAACTGCGCGGCATGCATGCAAGCAGAGTCACTGCTCGTACCTGACCACAGCGAGCTCTCCGTGGATATCGAACACTTGTTCACCATGATTACCTGAATTACCCATACTGCAACACAAGAGCGAGGCTGGAGAGGTAAGAAAGAGAATGGGAAGACTCCGCTGAAAGGATGCAAAGGAGCAACAAGGATGCAGTGATCCTCGGTATTAAAAGTCAAAAAAGAGGAGGAAGACGCAGGAGAAGTTGATGTAATGAAGATCCATGCAAAGAGAGGAAGACCATGATTGTAATTTTGGATTTCTGATGAAAAAAGGTGCAAGAAAGATGTGAAGAGATCTAAAGTTGAAGTGTCCCGTACCAAACAGGCAATGGGCTCGTGGAAGAGGGCGAAAAGACGTGTGAATATCAGACAAACATCAAAGGGCAACAAGCCACGGGTAAGTGGTTCTGGAGAGAGAGCGGAAATAACACGAGGAGAATCAAAGGCCATGAAAAGGAATAATGACAGAGAGAAAGAAAAGAAGAAGATCAATTAATTTAGTTTCAATCTACGGAGATGATTCAGAAAAAAAACTACGAGCAAAGCTAACATCATGTCTGTTTGATGTAGAAAAGGTGTGTTTGGACTCACTCTTCAAAGACGTCCTCTGTGTCCATCCTTCTGTAATACTTGGCCAGTTTGGTGGAGAAGATGATACTGGGAATCAGGAGGATACAGCAGCCTCCCAGTCCAAACCAGAATGTGTTCTGAAAAACACATATGCAAGTTATTTTTCTCCAGTTAAACTTTGATTCATTCCTGTGGCTCTCAATAAAACTATAATCGCTCCAAAATTGACTTTTATTGCTAAAATAAATTTAAAAGATTAGTTCATGAATGAATTCATCATTTAAGTGGAAGAAGATGTTTTCTGAACCTTCAAAGTAGTAATTAGAAAGTAAAAGCAATAATAGCAATAACGCATGCAGTAGAGTAATATCTTTTATTGCATATTATATTCATATTGATGCATTTTAACCACCATCTTTTAGCTACGACATATAAAGTTAATATAGTAGTTGAGTAGTTTTACTTACTCACTGCATCATAATTCTTTATATCAATCACGTTTTATTTAATGCTAAATCAGTAAAGTAACTAGTACCGTGCCTACAATACTCAGAAAATAGTAGTGCAGTAAGAAAGTACTATATTTTCCCCTGAATTGTAGTGAGATATAAGTATAAAGTGGCATAAATTGGCAATTGTACAGTATTCAAATGTAAGTGTTGTTACTTTCCACCATTGTTCATTTTTTTTTTCTGGTTTACTGTTGGTTTTCCATATTTCATAGACTAAAATAATGCATAGATTAATTGATAAACGTGAGTTGCAGCCCTCCAGATTTCACATAAAAGCACATGCACATGGATGCACAAGAAATGTACACATCACCCGGCACAAATAGGACAGAACATATAAATATAAACACGTACACACATGCAGCACATACGGTACCGAGGCTGCAGGCACTGCTGGAGCGCTGATGTATAAAAAGAACGTATACCGTATTTTCCGCACTATAAAGAAACTTAAAAGCCTTTAAATAAAAAAACGACAGTGCGCCTTATAATCCGGAACTTAAGATCTTTAAAAATAAGAACTTGAAAATTTTAATATATACATTTATATATATAAATATATTGTGTTTTATATGTATGAACAAATGTCTCAATAAAGTTATTGAATTTAAACCAAAAAAAAAAAATCTACCCGGCATGCAATGCGCGGTGATCGAAGTTTGACTGACTGACTGTTTTGTTTCGCTTAATGCGCCTTATAGTCCGGTGCGCCTTATATATGAAAAAAGATCGAAAATAGACCATTCATTGACAGTGCACCTTATAATCCAGTGCGCCCTATAGTGCGGAAAATACGGTATATATTTATATTGACCACAGCCTGTGGCTTGTTTGAGCGCTCATTTAAACTCTCACAAACACACACGATATATAGCTGATATGTAAATATAAAACTTTACAACTCCTCGGGGCAGGAGTGAAAACAGTGAGGAATCTATGTGTATATAACTCTCCTGTCCTGCCTCAAAACAGACCCTATCTCATCTGTGTGTGTGTGTGTGTGTGTGTGTGTGTGTGTGTGTGTGTGTGTGTGTGTGTGTGTGTGTGTGTGTGTGTGTGTGTGAGCGAGTGTGTCGGAGACTTGAGAACATACTGTTCCCGTACATGTGGCCCGAATGGCTCCACAGTCTTCATCTCTTCAAAAAAACCCAGGGCCGCCTCAAACCGTCAAAGGGCCGTTTATGTTTCTAGTTGAAAACCAGATACATGTGGGGGAACATGTACTATACATACAGATGTGAAATGAATCAGGGCAGCTCAGCAGCCTGGCCAGTCACACGCACACGCACACACACACACACACACACACACACACACACACACACACACACACACACAGTGTTCTAGTGCCTTACCACTGAATCGATTATGAAGCTGCACGCTACTATCTCCATGCTGTCCACAACGTTACTGATGGGTTTACACTGGGCCACCTCTGTAGTCAACTGTAAGGTGAAAAACACAGCAGAAAACCAAAAGTATAGATTACAGTGTGTGTATGAAATGACGTCAAACGTAAAAGCATAACCTGATGAGTATGGTGTAGAAGTGGAAGATGACGTCTGCTGAACCTTGTTATTTTAGACGTTTAATTTAAATCAATTGTTTAAATAATCTGGTTACATTCAGAGCGTCCCTGATTAACTGAAACCTGAACTTCCTGGCCATGTTTACACTCGGCATTAACATGCATCTTGGGTGATCCGGTCACAAGTTGTCAGCTCTAAATACGTCAGTTCACACCTGACATTTGAATACGTCTCAAATGAACACTTGGGATCGCTATATGCAAATAAACACGTGTTTGCAAAGACTAAATGCATTGTTGTTTTTAAACGAGGCAGCAATCCAGTTCACTGGCTAGTCTACTGGACATTTAAAGAAGAAGAAGAAGAAGAAATCAAAACAATACAGACTGGATCTATTTATTTTGGTTTCCAGGCAAAACAAATTGTCCAAGATGTTTTGAAGCACTTGTCATGTAAGTATATTAGCTTTTCGTGGACAAAGCCGGCGTACGTGATTTGAGAACTACCATGAGATGAGAAAAGGGAAGAACTGTGTCTAAACTACCAGGATGTTCTACTACATCCCGTCGCATTTTGCAGTTTGCAAGCCAGCATGCTTTTCTGGTTATTCTGACCCACAATCCTTTGCACCGGGGATATATTAGCATGAAGGTCAAACCACTGAATGCATACTGCATGAAACAGAACGTCCTTTGTAAGGTCAGCTGCAATACGTAATTGAAGTAAAAAGAAAAAAGTATGGGATTTGGAACGCAGCATACGAATAAGATGTGGTCAAATGGATCCTGACCCCATCAACGAGTGTCGGACTTTTCCCTTATTTGACTTGTATGATTGTTTTTTTGTCACTGTGTCAGATTTTAAATGGCAATGTCAGAATTTTTAAAAAATAAAATCCTACTTCATCTATCTTATTTCTAAGACTTCTGAAAGATTGATTTAAATTATTTTTATACCAATTAAAGCCTTTACGACTTTTAAAGGAACTGTGGGAACTCTGTCAGATCCACCTACACTTGTATTTAGCGCTGTCCACTTGTGATCCGATAGCACCAAAACACATTTAGAAAGAAAGTGTTAACAGGGTCCCTGTTGACTCTTGAGAGTGCAGCTCAACTGTTGACAGTTTAACTGTTCACTCACTATAATCAAGTATAAATCCAACACTAAAGGAACACTTTTACTTTGGTTTTTAATTTGCACCGTACAATTACACTCTTCCCTTCTGCTGACAAAGTCTCTACTGTGATTTATCAACCTGTAAACTTTAAAAGGTGAAATCGATGATATACATTGTACTAAACTGTTGGTATACTCACCGAGTTCTTGACCCACGCTGTATACTGTTTGAAGTATCCCACCAAGCTCTGTGTGTAACCTTTTGTTTCCTAGAAACCAACAGAGAGGAAAACATGTCAGCAAATGTGTGACTGCAGTGTGTCGAGGGTTACTGTTGATTCCTGAGGTAACATAAAGTAAAGTCAAGAAAAGAGTAACTTAAAGTAAAAAAAATATCTGGTTTAAATCAGAGAAAATGGAGCTGAGGAATTTATGAAAACGTTTTTAGATGAAGTTCGTCGTCTAATATCTGATTGACCGATCTGAAGCAACAAGTTGCATACCACTCATATAATACTGTTTGTTATAATTCTTTTTTTAATACCTGTTTCACCACATGGGAGGCGTTATGAGTGATGAGGTACTCTGCTGCATCGATGGCACTCAGGATATTCGTGACCTTGACCTAAAAGAAACAGACAGAGAAAGAGATTAATTTGCTCTTATGAGACAATTAAGTAAGTAAGTGTAAATAGTTTGTTTATGTTCAGTTGACAATACAGAAGTTAATAAGACGTTTTCTGCATGGTTTGATAAGTAGACGTCATTGTCTGTGTGCTAATACACAACAGCAATACAATTGAATATCAAATAAATCCTTAAATGTATCATGTCTTGTTGATTTGTCAAGTGAAGTGATGTTGATTTTGACAAATAAGAAGGCTGCATTAGACCACACAAGTCAAATAAACTATCTGTATTATAGGTAAATCTAGCGTGTTGTGTTTTCCTCACCGGCAGGTCGCTGGACATCCTCTGCAGCTGTTTGATACTCTGACTCAGTGTACTCTGTGTGAGGAGACAAGAACACAAACTGTTACCAAACAAACTATAACTGCGTCTCTGTATGACCCATAAACAAAAATCATTAGCATCACGTCACGTCACCGCTGTCACAACATAAACAACACTCCTATGACAAACACGCAACGAGAACACGGTCATGTGGCGATACATTAACGGTGGCTTACCCGAGCTCTGACATATTTCTGTTACCGTTTACAGAACAGAAAGGAAGAAGAGAGAAAGTAAGTAAAGTATAAGGGAGCGGCTAACAAATTAAAAAATATACTTCCATTTTGTTTGTTCTTAAACTTGTAATCTGATTATTTGCTTTCTTTAAATCAGATTTTTATATTATCTATCTTAATATTTTTTGTAACAGTTAGCCAGAAATAAAAAAAAAAGCTACATTGCTGTTGGTGCATATAATCTGCAATTTTCTATATCAGATGTTACAATAAGCCTTAAAATAAACCTGAGAAAATGACAAATGTTGTCTGCACAAGATTGTTCCTGCTATTATAAAATCTCATGAAGTAGTACACTGTATGTTCATTTACTCTGTCAGGAGAAAGGAGGGTTTTTTGGACATAGGAATGGATCTCTGTGTATTTTCTTGTGCATATGTATGAAGTGTTGGTGTTTAATGTGTTTGATGTGAGAGTTGATTACCATTGCTTGCTCCATCGGAACCACCTGATCTCTGTGAATCTGTCTGATACTGCTGGCGTGTCCTTTCATTGCGTTCTCCAGAGCACCACGTGGCTGTAAACAAAAACACACACACACACACACATACACACAAAGAGCAGAGGATGCAGCAGTTTGTTGCAATTAAATCTTTAGGATAATTAGGTGATGACTATCATTGCAATCATGCATAATTCCTTCCTTCTTTAGAAATACGTGCACACACTAATCCTTCTGTGGTATGTCCCATGTGCCTTTAAATGGCACAGTTCCTGTACTATGTACGATGCATGTGTCATAAATGTGTGTGTTCAGGGTGAATGGGCAGCTTGTTCAGACCAACTGAGCATGAAGAGAATTTATTTTTCCAGAGAGGCTGTCCAACTGTATGTTTGGGTTTGTGGGTTTAAGAATTTGTCTTCAACCTGTCAATATTAATCAAGATTAAAAAAACGAATGAAAAATGCATAAAAAATCTCTAAAATCGACTCCTTGGGTCCAAATTCTTTCACAAACACTTTAGCATCATAAGTTGAACTTGAATAGAAACTATGTGTGACAGATCACTGCAGCCGACAAATATAAAAACTGATTAAACCTCATCTTAGTCACTCTATACTGTTACTTTTTTAACAGCAGTACTGTAGGTGTTACTTGGATAATAATCCAAAGCAATGTGCATTATGTGTGTCTCACTTCTTCATCATTTTGGCATTAGAATGATAAAAGCAGCATCCTGTTGTTGCTGTAATTTGTTGGTAAGAACATAATGTGACTTACCATTTGGTCGGCCTGAGCCTCCAGGTCGGTAGAGAAGGAGAGGAGATCCACGAGAGTGACTCCTTTAGTGACCTTAAACAAAAAACAAAGGGTCATATATTTTTTAATTCCCTCCTTCAGTCTGGAAATGCACAATCTGAATAAGAATTCTTTGTCCAAAATTATAATTTATTTCAACTCATGTTTACATTTGAGCTGAAAACTTTTGGTAGTAGGTAAAAAGTGGTTAGTTGATTAAATATTATTTCATATTACGACAGCTATAGTTATGTTTAGTTTATTAAAATAACCTTGACACAAAAAAGCATTAATCAGATGAAACACTGGCTTTTTGTTAACGGGGTGGACTTTGCATTAACCTACATTAAATCTTGGAGGCCTAGCCTGACCTGAACTTAAACCAGGTTTGTCCCCATATGGTAGAAAAGTAACTGTAGACACACAGACACACAGATTACCTCAGCCAGGTAGGCTTCGTAGTCGATATGTCCAATTCCAGAGTTGGCGAAGTTGATGAGGTTGTCTCTGCCGGCCTGCTCAAGCAGCGTGATGTCCTGCAGGTCGACCTGCACACTCTCCAACACTTTGGCCAGATCCCTGTTGTACTGTTTAAACCACACACATATATATATGCTGATAAGTTACAATTCACTCAGACATTTATCAGCATTTACTTAAACAGTAAACTGACACTTACAACAGTTCTGTTGAGGAATGAGTTTATGTTGAACATGGTCTCCAGTTGTAGAGAATGGTAGAGACCGTTGTTCTCATAGCAGTCCCTACAAAGACAAAAGACAAAGAGAGTTTGGTCACACTCTGAAACTCCTCCTTTATGTGTATTTATACAGCTCATTTTTTTTTATATTTATTATGGGAATTTTGTTGGTGATAAATTTGTACAGAAAAAATTATAAAATAAAAAAGTCAAATTTAGAAAAAAATGGAAAATGTAATTTGCAGCAAAAACATTATTATTCATCTTTTACGTTGAGGCATAATATGTATCTCATTACCATTATTTTCTTTTTTTCTTCTTACTTTCAATTACAAGACACTGTAAACTGTAGTAAATAATGAGCTTTATCTACATTATGTACAGTATTAGCTGTTGGCATGTTACCTGTACATGCTTCCCAAAGTCAAGTCAATGTTCGGATTCTGAAACAGCATCCCTGGAAGGAAGTTCTTCTTGGAGGGATGAACCAGGAATGGTGTGTCTATGATCTACACACACAAACAGACATGCATATTTATCAGCAGAGAGCCACCGGGATGTTGGTTACTAAACACAATCTTGCTCTGATTAAATTCTCTCCAAGATAACACAGAAAAAAGGCAAAGGGGAAGGTAAAAATAAGGACGATTCAGGAAAAGAAGAGAGTTTGTTTTGAACACCTTGAATAGCTGTCGGTTAGCGAGCGGTTCGCACATCATCTTCTCCACGTTGCCACCAACAACAAACAGGGTGGTCACGATGCCCATCAGCACCCAGACGAAGATGAAAGAGAAGCCCACCCCACTGAAAGAGACAGAGACAGAGCATGTGAAACATAATCACACAGAAACACCAGTAGGCATCTGCTAAGAATAACTTTGCACTTTTTAACTTTTTAAAATGCATCATTCATCAGGTGGAAAGATGCAAAACTGGGAAATGATGGGACAAAAGGGTGTACAAAACTAAACTTTTGTCACATTTGATCTATGCAGACCTTTCTAACAACAGACAATAAAGTATCAGTAACAAGTCTCTACTGCAGCTCAGGGGATATTCATTAATTTCTGAAGAAAAATCTAAAGATAATAGTCCAGTAAATGTTTGTAGAGACCAAACTAATGTTCTACAGGGCAAACATCTACTTTTTGTGACTTCAAATTAGCTGAGCATTAAAGTAATAATCTTGAACATTTACATTTAAATAAATGTCACAGATGTCACCATCAAACACCAAATGAGGTAACAGAATGGTGATTAGGCCTGTGGCCCACTGATGAAAGCTCTTGTATTTGGTGTACTAGAAAACTGTGTGTCAGTTTGTTTGATAGTCAGTTGTCTTAGTAACATACGCCATTAGCAGGTTGCCACCAGTGTTTGACAGGCAGCCTCTTGTTGTTGGTGTAGCTTGCTTGTCGTAGCCACAGGTGCCACACAACAGTCCCAGGAAGTTGAAGGCCAGGACCAGGACGACCATGCAGAGCACTGCCACACAGCCAATCCACCTGCGGCACGGACACATACAGACATTCTTTACAATGTTTATTTATATCTGGTCGGTGAGAATTGAAAAATGTTCAACTTTTAAAACACTGCGCTCGTCACATTGTCATCGTACCCAGCAGTCAAATTACAATGGAGGAGGTGGGGCGAATACCACAAAGACCAACCGTCAAATTGATGGAGGCCAGACTCTTCACCGATGGGAAATTTGTCCCCATAATGTGACTGTTTCCACATCCTGATTAATACGTGAACACAGACAAACACATGTGCACAAACCTGTAGAAATCCATTTGGTCAATCTGTGGGTAATAGGACTCGATGTTCTTCTGTCCTTGGGTGAGGAAAATGGTGAAATTGGTCAGAGAAGCTTCCACAGGAAACATCTTTGAGAAGCTGTTGATCTCTATGCCAATCTTATCCAGCATGACTTTTACTCCTATGCACACATACAAACAAGAAGACAAACAATGTCAATTAGAAGGCCTGTCTGCTCAGAGGTGAAAAAATTGAGAAAGGGGGTCTCATAGAAAGTGAAAAGGGACAAAGAACTTACGAGGAAGAGCTGTGGTTTCATCATTTACAAGTTTGCAGGTGAAGGTGAGAGAAGAAAATACAACAGTGTGAAATACTAAAGTCAGACTTAGTCTCTTTTGATTTGTATAGAAGGGAAAACATTATATTTGTTAGGCAAACTAAATAAACATGCATAACATAAACACACACACACACACACACACACACACACACACACACACACACACACACACACACACACACTTGTGTACCTGCGACAATGTTTTTCGTTTGTTCTTTAACCAGAGTTGGTGTATCATTAAAGGATGAGTAACCCTGGAGGTGGAAAGGAGGAGAGAAAGAATGATTAAGAAAAATATATCCATTTGTATTTTGTAAGAATATTATTGGTGAAAAAGAAAGTGACAACAATGAACAGGAGGATGATGATCAGCTGGAGACAAAGGCTAACCTTTTGAACAATGTTGCTGAGGTCTGTTTTCAGGACGGTGTTGATATTTTCCAAGGCACGAGTGACTTCTGGCAGCTGACAGACACAAAGAGAAAAAGAGTGAAGATTAGCCAATATGGCAACTAAAATGCTTTTTTTTCAATTTATTTCCGGGTTTTGATTCTAATCTCAAGTGTCAGATGATTCTCAGCTCCACAGTACCGTGGAGAAGTCAGCGTTGATTCCCAGCTGCGACAGCGTGGCGCGGATGGTGTTACAGGTGTGAGACACAGCTCCATTAGTGCAGGCTGGGTCTGATAAGGTGTTGGACAGAGAGGAACGCTCCCCTGACAGACTAGCCTGAAGTCTCCCCGACCCCTCCTGGAGAACCTCCAAGGAGGAGCTGACGTTCTCTAGGGCCTCTTTGGTCTCCCGCATGGCTACAGGAGAGAAAGGAAGAGTGCATTTTAATCAAAAGTAGGTACTGACAAAAACTACACTTTTACTGAATTAATCCACAACGGTGTGTTGTTTTGTGTTGTCAAACTGATGAGACTCATACGATTTATTTTAATAAACATTCACAATCCACACAACCACCACTGAACTACCCAAATTATAACAATAACCAAAATACCACAACACCACAAAAAACACAATAGGAGTCGTTTAACACGGCACAACATTGGTTATGATCAGCAGATCAGCTCTGGTTACCTTTGATGGCATTCTCAACTTTTGCTTTAGATAAAAAGAAATGTGAGGAAATCAAAGAGGAAAAATGAGAAGTAAAAAACATTGTGGGGATGTTCCTTTAAAAGACACAATGCGATTCTGTATTAATGAAAACACATGAGAGGAAACTGCACATAAAAAGAAGTCATGTGGCGACAATTTACAAAAATAATATATCTATACATAGATATATGTTGCAATGGTGTCGTAATTTGATTTTCAGTTCAGCAAAATAAGAAATGCTTTACAATTTCAGCTTATATTAGCATTCAACATGATAAAAGGGAATCATTTTGTATTTTTAATCAAACATGCAGGATTCTGAACATTTTACTGTATATAAAACAAAACCTGAACAGACTTTTACATTCTAACAAAAATAGTTCTTGGCTGAAGAGATTCATACTTGAATTAAGAAATCAATATTGTAAATTAGATGAACAGGAGGTCGTATAAAAAGCTAAAACAGAGTGTGTGTGTGTGTTACCTCCTGCCATACGCAGCGCCGTGTCCAGTGAGGGAACAACCTCTTTCTCCAGCTGACTGTGGATCCTCCCACCCAGCAGAGGTCCGATGTCTGTCAGGAAACAGAGGAAGATCAGACGGTTTTATGACAACACTGCAGTTATACATTGCAGCTGTAGGTAAACACGGGGAGATACAGGCAAACAACGCGATGGACATTAAACAAATAAAGTATGTATTCAACTTACTGTCGAGGTCTGACAGGACTTTGTTCTTTGCTGTGGTGTACTGGGCTGTCAGGTAATCAATTTGCTGCAAAAGAAGACACATATCAAACATTCAAACATGAATTATTATGTTTCTGTGTCTTTTACATGGGAATACGTGTGTGTGTGTTTGTGTGTATGTGAGAGGGTATACCACAGGTGTGTTGTTGGCAAACGTCCTCAGGTCTCTCATGTTGGTGTTGATGAGCCGACGAGTGCTCTTGATCTGTGTGCTGACATTATGGTTCGCAGCGTAGGCGATGAGAACTCCCAGACTGAAACACAAACACATGAAGGATCCGTAAAGTGAAGACAGTGAGCAGCATCGACCAGCAGAGGGCAGCATGGATTCATTAAGGTGTGTTTCTGCTGCATGGGCTTCAAAAGTCACTGTTGGAGAATTCACAGAGATGTGACCGGCCTGCAAAGACACATTTCTCTCTTTTCATTTTGTCTCAATCTGAAATGTGGATTTCAAAAGAAGCACGTCTGTCTTTTTCTCCCTGTCCCTCTCTCTGCTTATCCTTTTAGAACGGACTGTTTATCACATGAATGAAGTGTATTCAGGTAGAGGGGTCATTACAAACAGCTCACACGTTTATTCAGATAAGACACACCTGTCTTTAAGACTTTCTTTGTCCTGACTTTGGCAATTGAGTAAGATAAAAAATATTTGGGAAAGATCTACATATGTTATGCTATGAATCTACATAATATTTGAGCCAATTTTGGAAAATCCACATCTCATTTTCCTGCATGCTTAAAATGATTTTCTGATGCATCTTCCACTGTTTCTCTACAATCCATCTCCTTCATTATTAGTTAAGATTTAACAAGGCAGATTAATTAAAATGGATATTGACTTATGTCAAGTTTATTAACAAAATTCTGTACATGTGTTGTAATATACTGGAGCAAACTTACTAAAATAAATTAAGAGAGCAGGATGGATAATGCTGCTTTCACTGCTGTTTTGCAAACAACAAAGAGTGATGAAATCTGCCAAGGTGTTGAGTATTTGGGAATTATTGCTGTGATGTTATTCCTGAACTCGGAAATGATTATTTTCCTTTTGAAGGTATTTAATTTACCTGCCAATTAACTGATCTATTTTAATCTGCTGAGCCTTGAGCAAAGATTTGAGTCAATGTCAACAGAAGGAGAAACAGAAATAATCTTCTGTGACTGAGATTATAGACGAATCATGATAACAAACCCTGACCAGATAATATCTCCAAATGGCCACAGACTGCTTCATGTACTCATATATGCATGCTTATGTTTGTGTGTGCGTGAGCATGCGTGTTTTGTGTGTGTGAGCACTCGTTCAGACAGAGAGGCCTCTCACAGTCAGCCAAGTGATATCAGTGACACTTAACTGTCCTGCTCAGTTTGGATTGTATTTCTCCGACCCTGCACCTGTTTCCCAGTGTGAATGTGAGCAGTTTCGTTAAAGGGAAACTTCACAGATTTTACACATCAAAGTCTGTTTGCAGGTCTTATGGAGCACTA
Source organism: Anoplopoma fimbria (assembly GCF_027596085.1). Classification (NCBI taxonomy): domain Eukaryota; kingdom Metazoa; phylum Chordata; class Actinopteri; order Perciformes; family Anoplopomatidae; genus Anoplopoma; species Anoplopoma fimbria. The sequence goes on from NC_072457.1 coordinate 14,360,060, forward strand.
CTGCTTATGTGAAAAGACCAAAAAAGCCTTTTGTGGTCTCAAAGGGAGCTGAACAAATTTTGATTAACTGCCTCGAGTGATGTCACTTGGTCTGGGGTTGTTAGAACGCTTATCATCACTTCTCGAAGCTTCATTACAGGAGATCAATGCTTAATCTGTAGAGCACTCTTTATAGAACCCACATATAAATACACATAAGCATGCAGAATCTGTGCAACCAAAAGGTGTGTATCCCCCTTCAGTTTTTGCATAACTTGTTGCGCTACAAAATTATTTCACAATGAACTTATTATTACTTAAATTGAGAAATGTCTGTTCATTTTTATAAAACATTGTAGTGTAAATTCTAGGCCTTTACTACAAATTGTACTGATATGGCAGGAAATAAGGGAGAAAAAGATGCAACACAGGTCTTTGGCCAGACTTGAACCCGGGACATTGTGGTTCATAGTTGTCAAATTCATAAAAACATTTGTGTACTGGTTGCTTCGAGATCTACGACTTAAAGTTTAGCAAGACATGCTTCCCTATTTGTTTAAATAAATGCAAGGTGAAGTCTTAATTTAAATACTTTTACCACTACCTAGCTCAGTATATCCAAAATCCACTTTGCAACAACTCATGAGAATCTAGAAATCCAGAATGCAAACTGTGAGAACAGAATCACTGTAATAATAAATAAAATCCTCGTAGCGTTAATGAGCAAGATGATATGATGAAGGCTGAAAAGAACGACTCACACAATGAAGATGGAGGTGGCGATGAGCGAGGCGGTGAAGAAACCTCTCTGACAGTCCACGTTCTTCCTCTGTCTCTGGTGCATCTCCCCTCCACAGTTCTCACAGCACCGACACACACAGAAGCACATGCCTATGATGGGGGTGAGGACCAAGAAGGTGATGCCGATGGTCGCACATATGAGGAATCCGGCCTCGTAGTGGATCCACTGCAGGAGGAGAGGATTTATACAAACACTCACTTCATATTTTTTACGGTATTGTAGAGTGTAATATAGGAACGCAATGTTATGAGGAGTTTACCTGTAGTAACAGGACCACGTTTTCTGGCTGTCACCGCATAGCACGAGCATGCAGACAAACAAGCCCACACGCACACACACACACACACACACACACACACACACACACACACACACAAACACACACACAAACACACACACACAAACACAAATTGACACACAAAGCCGTAGCAAGAGGGAAAGAAAGACAAACAAAACAAGGTCAGTGTGAGGTCAGAGATTAAGAGGCAGCAAAATTCCAATTTCTAAAGAGGGAAGTGAAGGCAACATCATGAGTCAAGGTAGAAAAAAAAGAGTAAAAAAGAATCAAATTAATCCCAAAAGGATTGTTAACATCCCAGTACCTACTATAGGCCACGATATAATCTAATTGTGATTCTTACTGTAAGAGACTTAATATATTATTTCCTTTTCTTTAACATGTCATCATAATACATTGTATTCACTTGCAAGGTGAATTTTTTATTTTAATTTGCTAGTACAAAATCTTTCACAATTATTAAATCATTAATAACAATTAATCAATTAAATATCCAAACACTGCTTAATAACATGATTAAGTTCATCTTAATTATCACTTAAATCAAACGTACCTTTCTCCATTCATCTATTTTGATTCCTCCCATGTTTTGTTGAATGACTTTAACAATCAGATCTGAAAAACAAATAGAACAGATAGGTAGAAACTTAAGTCTTTCAATCTGTAGAAATGTGATTAAAATTACACAACAGTGTTTATCGAGCAGAATATGACTCATCTGCCAATATCACACACAATCAAAAACACTTCCAGTGTAACATTTGAGGAGCTACATGGAGAGAAAAATCCATTTATCCGTTCATGAGCAGACAACACAGATTATGAGGATTCATATTTTCATTTCCGAGGACAGTATTGCGTCTGTATTTCCTCATAAATCTAACAGCTGTGTGTTTTTGGAGAACCTGTTTGAACTGTGTAGTTCGCCAATGAGGGCTGCAGTTCGGTCCAGCTGTCTGTGTGGTTATATGGGTCAGGCAACACTAAGCCTACCTGGATGGGGAGTGACTCATCCAGCAGGGGAACACTGATTCCTTTCCACACAAAACACACACACACACACACACACACACACACACACGCACGCACACACGCACTAGGGATGCAACGATCGAACGTTTTAAGTCCCGATACGATACCTTGGCTTTGTGTATCGGCCAATACAGAGTACCAGTCCAATATTAGTGTTTAATTAATAAGCAGAATTCCTCACTGTGTGGAAGAGACTGGGTGCGTCAATGCATCTCTAACACACACTAACAAGAACACCTGTATGCACATGTATGTTGGACAACTTGCGCGGTAAAACAAAATATATATATATCTATGTGTGTAAATCTTCAGCTCAAAGAAACAACAAATGCGTACACAAACCACTGTTGAATAAAATCTACTCAAGTTCTGTAAAATTTCGAGATTCTTGTACTTTCCATTTAATTCTACTTTAAACTTCTGCTTCACTACATTTCCGAGGGAAATATTGCACTTTCTACTCCACTACATTTTTTTTTACTGCAAATCAACTAAGAGATAATGATGTACTATTACAGATTACGTAAACTACCCGCAGTATGTAAAGTACTTAAAATAGGCAATTTTCAGAGCAGCCACATTGACATGTAATTGCTGGGTAAACACAGGTGCGATTGAAAAAGAAGTATGGACCCATTCCATTTAGGTGGGCTGTGGGCTGGGGCCCTGGTATTGTGTATGTTGGCTCATTGTAATGCCTGTGACACTAAATAAAATGGGACCTTTATCAGTTTTATCAATTTCACTTGTGTTTACCCTGCAATTACATTTAAAATGGAGGCTGTGGAAAGGGCCTATTAGTTAGTGATGCTAACATATCAATGCAATGATAACTATAATCCAATTTAAAAAAATATATATTATTCTGAAATGGGCCAGAAGAGAAGATCTGAATACTTCTTTCACCTTATTTATGTGGACATACACAGTACAATATATGAACAATGAACACTCCCTTCTTGAAGCTGCGTAGAAAGTAAAGGCAATATTTTCCAGTGTTTGGTATCAGAATTAAGAATGTAATATTGTCCTATAGCAGGTCCTCTGAGGTTGGTACAGTATGTGCCACTGCAAATAACAACAAGCAGATGGAGGCCAGTTAAGCATGTAAATGCTGACACAGCTGTCACACACACACACACAAACACAAACCACACACACACACACACACACACACACTGAAACCATTGTGTCTGTTCTGCCTTCTGCTCGCTCACCTGCTGACCCTCAGGTGAGGTGAGAAAGCACACGTTACTGAAATGTGTGACTAGATTTGTTTTTCTCACTTTTAAAATGTTCCAGTAAACTAAGTGAATTAAAGTACTATTACTGTCACTGTGTTTTTTTATCCTCTTACTCATGTCATCCTCTCTCTCCCCACATTTCACATAGGAGCTGCAACTATTGATTATTTTCATCACAGATTAATCTGCCGATTGATTTGATTATTTTTGTCATTAAAATGTCAGAAAATAGTGAATAGTGAAAGTGAAACATTTACATTATAATTTATCAGAGTCCATGGTGATGTATTTAAATTGGGCAGTCAATAAAAAAAAGAATTACAAAAAAATGTAAATAAAATAAGAGACAGTTCTGCATTTAAAAACAAATATTAGAACAAACCGAAGATCAAAAACCTTGCTTTTCAACTAATCAATTAATTTACTGATTCTATCAGCTCTCTCTACATACTGACCACTATCAAAAAAATGGCCACAAGACTACTTAAATATTTAGTTTAGTATACTGTGTATACTGAACTAAATATTTGTTTGGTATGTTTAATGTTTAATGAGATTTTATGTGTTTTTGTTGAACGATTGGCTGCAAAGCAACAGCCTCTAAATCATGTGAGGTTTTAAGTCTGTGCTTTAAAAGTAAAATTGTCTTATAAGCCTTTCTGGTGACTAAAAGGAGCTGAGATTTGGGATATCTTTTGTAACCATATGGATAATCCTCTCAACACCATCCTCCTCTCCTGCTGGGACGTGGCTGTCTTACATTTCTCAGAACAGTTTATAAAAAACTGGTTCACCTGTAAACCTCAGACCGTCGTGTCGGGGTGAAGACACCTCTCTGTCTTCCAACTCTGCAGATGCAGCATATGAGCACATCTGAGTCATGGAGATACCACCTGTTCTTGCTCAGGTACTTAGTTAGCATTAGCCACTGGGGGCATCTAAGCTTAGACAGCTTAGTTCAGTGACCCAATATAAGAAGAAGCTACTGCAAATGAAAGGAAGAGGGGGGGGTGAACAACCTGAAAGAATGAAGACACCGCGGCCTACCATATGTCTAGTGACGAGGAACTGATTTCGTACCAACATATGCATACGTATGTTTTCGGCATCCGTTGTAAAGCTATATCTTTGATAAACCAACTTTTTAGTATCATTGTTGTTCTTTAAGATTGTGCGTGTGTCTCTTCGCTTTTTCATAATAAAAAGCCTTTAAAGAAACCTATTTTAAAGATCTATTGTCGTTCAACCTGAGTTAAACAAGGTGAAACAAACATCGGATCCACAACAGAACACACACAGGTTCATACAGGACACCGTTAGGCTAAATATGTCAACAGAGATACACCAAACACCGCCGCTAGTTAGTTACCTTCTTACTGCAATGGGTAAATATAGGTTCCCACAATCCCCAACCCTGACCTGCTCTGAGAGATTAGTGGAAGTTGTGAACGGAGCCTTATGCAACCTGACAACAATCTATACTATTTCCATTAAAGGCCTCATTTAGTATAAACACTCTCAGGTCCACACACACAAAACAGTGAGGACATTCACATGTCCGCATGTCCAATCCCATTAATCCAATTAATTGTGGATTATAGAAGTGTATAAATCAACTTGTTCGCTCTTGAAACACATACAAACTGCTTACTTTTGATGAGATGGATTTATTTGTATAGCCATAATGTCACACACTTGAGATTCTTGAAGGTTTTACATTTTATCCAAACAAAAGAGAAATCAAGTATTCAGTGGGAGTGATGACGATGGTTCACATACACATTGGTCAGTCTCTGCCAATGTGATAAGGAGTCTCTAAAGATTTCTGGACACGGACTGACCTTTGACATGTTAGAGTTAGATAGCAGTTACCCTACTGGAGAAATGTAAGTTCCAGAGTACATTAAATTAAAAATACATTATTTTGATATTACGCCTGCAAACTCCAGCATTAACTAGCTTTGTCTACTTGCATCCACTCTTACCAGGTTGCGCATGTTTATGAGCTGTGAGCAGTTTAACCAGAGATCTATTTTCACATCTGAGATTGTTTCAAAAAGGAATTACAAATGTCTGCTGCAACTCATACAATTGGTTCAAACTGCTTTATTTGAGGAATGTATGGGATCCGAAAGAGGTAGAAGTATCCAAAAGTATAAAAAAACATGAATATATGTCCAAGAAACATGTGCTTCTTTCTTCCTTTTTTTATTTATCATACCACTGCTTATGGCATATGGACAGACGTTGTATTGGTCGGTTATGAAATGGTTTAGCATTTGGGTGTCAAACTGAGATTGTAGCTCTTAAATGTATAAGAGCCACGATAACGGCTTTCCTACTGTTTTTTATACTACAATGTAAAGAGGAAGTGATGTCTTTGGCTGCATTTCAAATGTTGTGATGACGTAAGTCATGTCAGGTTTGCCAAAGCACAGTTATGTAGTACAGTTAGTTACTTTAAATAGGACTGTACAGCATGTTTTCCTCAGTGTTACAGAAGGCTATAGGTACAGTGTGTATGTTCATGGCACCAGGAGCTATAGAAAGTTAAACTGTCTACTGTGAGCTGGAGAAAAACAACTAAGAGGATTATGGGATCTTTTTCTCTGTTTGAGCTAAACACTTCATTAGGGGCTTCCTACGAGAAATCGTTTTTCAAGTTAAGATAAAGAAAGACGAGAGACTGAAACAAGTATTTTCATTATCAACCAATCTGCCCATCATTTCCATTATTAATTAAATACTGGAAAACCAAAGATATGAGTTTACTATTAAGTCTAACAATATCTGCAAATATTTCATCCATCCATCCATCCATCCATCTTCCGTAACCGCTTATCCAGTTAAGGGTCGCGGGGGTGCTGGAGCCGATCCCAGCTGTCAATGGGCGAAGGCAGGGTACACCCTGGACAGGTCGCCAGCCTATCACAGGGCTGACATATAGAGACAGACAACCATTCACGCTCACATTCATACCTACGGGCAATTTAGAGTCATCAATTAACCTAACCTGCATGTCTTTGGACTGTGGGAGGAAGCCGGAGAACCCGGAGAGAACCCACGCTGACACAGGGAGAACATGCAAACTCCACACAGAAGGTTGTCTGGCCCGGGAATTGAACCCGGGCCCCTCTTGCTGTGAGGCGACAGTGCTACCCACTACACCACCGTGCAGCCCGCAAATATTTCAGAGGCAATTTATTTTCTTTTCGAAAATAAATTGCTTAAACATTACAATTATATTATTGTTGCTGCAAATTTTTTGTGTATGACTTATCAATTAATGGATGTGTGTCTCTTGTTTCAGGTCTACAAGAGACACCTTAAGTACATGCTGTCCAGTCTACCATCGAGAACAACATGTTGAAGCTCTGTGCTTGAAATAGCTATATATAGATGCATAAAAGATGAACGGTATTCACATCTAAAAGCATCAATAAATGATAAAATTGACTTTTCGGAGTAGGTAATTCCTCCGTTTTTCTTGCACACATCCTTATAAGGCAACTAATTTGGGTTTGCAATCTGATTTAAGACATTTGCTTCCTGATCAGTCCCAGTAATTAAAGCAAACAGACAAATACCAGGACTATGACCCACTTTCAGTATGTGTGCGTGTATGTGCGCATGCCCGTACGTATTTCCACATTTGTGTACGTGTGTGTGAGTGTGTGTGTGTGTGTGTGTGTGCGTGTGTGACAATGCCATCTGTAGCAGTGTTGGCTGTGCAGTGTTAGCATTAGCCCTGTGGATGCTAATCCTCTAATCTACCCTGTGTGTATCAGAGGGATAAGACACGGTCTCCTCGCACAGTGGAAGAGTCCAAACTGCTTTTTCATCATAAAAACAACCGTCACACAGATTTATAAAGAGCGATGAGCGAGTCAGGGGAGGGAAAAAACAGAGTCAGTCAAGAACCAACGATGAACCCTTTAGCAATAACTCAAACTCAGATATAAGCAGTTCTGCTGGAAACCTGAAACATTATTAAACTTATAATAAAACAGGGATTTGTGGAGATTTCGCTAAAGAAACATTGGGAAATTGGTCAACCATGGACAATCCAAATGATCTGAAAGGACCAATCAATCAACTATATTTCTTCAGTCTACCTGACATTGATTTGCGTTTCTCCATCTTAACCTCAGCTCAACCTCAGTCCTGACCCCGACCCGTCACCTCTGCTACACATAAACTCAACCCCTAACCTCGACCATGGACGGGGAGATACTGTACCACCAAGATCGCCGCATTTTCTAAAAAGTATAATTTATACTGAGATGTATCGCACACAAGCCTCTATTTGCCAAAAATCTATTTTGATCAGATTTTTTTTCAGAGTTCAGTGGACAAATACAATTTGCAGGAAAACAACCCCTTTCAGTAAAAGTAAAAGTAAAAAGTAATATTTCTTTGTTCCGTACTATTGTAAATAACTCACATACAGAAATGTAAAATGTTAACAGATGCTAATAAGACTAGTATAAATCTTGAAAATGTTACTAAAAGACAACACTACACCAAGTCACACCAGAGAGTTAGCTAATAGAACCGGTCCTGTTCTTTAGACAACTTAGTGTAAGCAGTTTGATCATAAATGAGTAATTAAATTGATCGTTAAAAGCACTTTCTAACAAAAGATTCTCAGAAAATCTGGATTGATAAGAATTCTGCTTGTAGTTAAATCAAAATATTTTGCTAATATGATTACTCTGTATTTGTGTGCATGCATTTAAAAATAGTCCAGTGTGTAGCTGGGAATATTTATTCTTTTTCCTTTATAATAACTGTCATGTTCATTTTGCACTAAAGGTCTTAATTTAATGAGAAAATGCTCCGTAATTTTGTCAAGTATTTATTTCACAAAGAGTATTCAGTTATAGGCCTTACCATGTGGTTATTTCATACAGACTATTTTTTTATTGAATTAAAAGAAAACATGCTATATATATATAGAGTTAAACATTTGTCTACTCATTCTCATAAAGTGTGCTCTGTATAAAAGTTGTAAAATAATATTACGATTAGCATAGTGATAAATTTCAAATTTAGAGGTAAAATTCAAGCTTATACTTTATTAAGGTTGTACACTGTATGATGACAAACTAAATCAGGCTTTGTTTAAAACTGTTTTATCTTTCTTAGCAAACATGTTCAGGCAGTTCTAGTAACCTGCACAAATAATATTCATAACAATCATTTTTAAGTTATTGGATTCACAAACAAAAGTTTTTCTAAATAATGTGCTTGTGCTGCATTTTCCCAATTATTTTAGTTTATCAAACTAAACCGATGGCTTTGCTTCGCTCCGTTGTTGCCGAGTTAATATACGAATATACGGTCATCTGAACCTGCCAAACCCTCATGTCTTAAGTAAAGCAGGTGTAAACAGTGTAATAATGAAACTCCAGAGGTGTGTGTGTTATGTTTTAATGTGTGTGACCAACATGCATGATTTTGCGTAAATATGATATGTGCTGTGCTGTGGGAGTGTGTGTGACCTGACATCCAGGTGGTCTCTACCTGTGCGTGTGTTTGACAGTAGTTCATAGTGGAAAGTCCCTGTGGCGGTAGCAGCATATGGTCCAGTGGATTAAGGTATTACTCGGTGATGCAGGTGACTGAGAAAGCCTCCTCTAATCGCTGATCTGCTAATTGATTACCCAGCCAGCAGCACTAACCCTGGACACCAAAATGGCAGCAACTTAAAACCTTCAATCCTATTTCACTATGTCATCCTCCAACGTGACCACTCATAGATGCACATACAGAACACAAACAAACTGCTTTAAGTTCATTCTGGATGTATGTATCGATGTGCTAGACCTGATATCACCTTTTAAACACCACAACACTGTTAAAGCAAGGGCCCCGGAGAGGATCAATCATGAGCTATGATAGCTATTGATCCTATTAATCTGCTCTTTTATGAGCTCAACAAGCATCTATCACCACACTGTCCCTCTGTGCACATGCTTTTTGATCATCTTAATAAGAAGAGTTTTTGGGAAGTCATGCGTTGATTCTCGGAGAGAGAATACAGATACTGCAGCAGTGTGCAAATAAATCCTCCAACAGCCGTCTCTTTGAGGTTTTCCGTGTTTTTTGGACTTTGCTGCTTAGTTTATGACGTAAAATGGGTCAGTGAGAAAGTCTGTGATGCTTCATAAACAGGCAGGTGGTTTCCAACCTTTTATGACTTATGACCCCTCAACACATGTTATGTTTTGGCAGGTTTATGTACAAAGAGTTAAGTTTTCCCTCTCAGTTAAAGGCCAATTTCACAGCACACAGTTAGGCAACATCATATCAGTGTAATCACAGGTGTAAATTATAAAAACTTATTATGATCCCATTCTATTTAGTGTGTCACAGCCATTCCAGGGAGCCAGCATGCACAACACCAGGATCCTGGCCAACCTAAATGGAACGGGGCCTTAATTAATGTTATCAATCACACCTGTGTTAACCCTGCAATGACATGTCAAAAAGGCTGTTGTGATGGGGTCTCTTGTATCATTTCTGAGACTAGATGTGTAAAAATCCAACACAACACCCACTTTTATCTTGGGACCCCTTGGGTGGGTCTCAACCTCCATGTTGGGAACCAGTCGGCTGTAGCTTTAGGTAAAGGACTGATGGAGCACTGGGAGGTGGAGAGTGTCAACAGACAGACTTATACTATTTTGAATAGTATACTACTATTACTACTATATTGTAAATTTCCCCACTGTGGGACTAATAAAGGATTGATTATTATTATACAATACTGGACACAGTTTCTGCTATCACACCATCTAAAACACGTAATGACATTAGCACCTGACACAAGTATTTTCCAATTCATTAATTTTTTTCCATTCATGCTTTGAACCATCATGTGTACTTTTTGGCCCTCCCCTACACTCTTATATACTACTCTAATATATCATACTATATGCTGTGTATTTCATTCTTTTTCTACTGAGCATCTGTGGCACACAAAAAAAGTTCTGTCTTAGTTTATCACTCTCCTAATTATAATAATAATAATAATAATAATAATAATAATAATAATACATTTTATTTATAGAGCGCTTTTCAGAGTACTCAAAGACGCTTTACAGACATTTAAAAACAGCATTTAAAAGCTACACAATATGATACTATCTAAAATATTTTTTGGGGGGGGTCACACATTTTTATGAATGGCATGTGGCCCATAAGGAAACACTTGCAGTGACAATAAAGATACAATTCTTAGTCACATAATTGAATGAAGCACCTGTTACTGCCACAGGATCATAATTCATATTTGGTTATTTTATGGGAATGTGAGGAGGGCATGGTGGGGGGGTCAGAGGGGGTGATGGAGGGACGGAGGGGGTGATGGAGGGATGGAGGGTCGGAGGGGTGATGGAGGGTGATGGAGGGGGTGATGGAGGGACGGAGGGTCAGAGGGGTGATGGAGGGGGTGATGGAGGGACGGAGGGTGATGAGGGGTGATGGAGGGGTGATGGAGGGGGTGATGGAGGGGACGGAGGGGGTGATGGATGATGGGGGACGGAGGGTGGAGGGGTGATGGAGGGGTGATGGAGGGACAGAGGGTCGGAGGGGTGATGGAGGGGGTGATGGAGGGTCGGAGGGGTGATGGAGGGGTGATGGGGGACGGAGGGGTGATGGAGGGGTGATGGAGGGGGTGATGGAGGGGGATGGGGGATGAAGGGGTGATGGAGGGGGTGATGGAGGGGGTGATGGGGGTGATGGGGGGTGATGGAGGGGGTGGGGGGGGGGGTGATGGGTACTCTCACCTTTAGGAAACGAGTTGGGTTGAATGACGTAGAGGAACGCGTGCACCACGTGGAACAGGACCCCCACGGCCCCGGGCTCGTAGTAAGCGTGGGTGTCATAAACCGCCGCCGGAACGAACCCAAAATCCAACGGCTCCACCGGCGGAGGGGACCGCTGTCTGCGGGAGTCCACGCGGGCCTCAGCCGGGCTCGCGTCCCTCCTCTCACGCGCCTGCCGCTCGCCGCTCGTGGACCCCCAGCAGAGCAGCAGCACGAGCCACCTTGTCCACAACATGGCTCAAGAAGAAGTACCAGCTTTGTACCCAAAATAATACAATTATTAAAACTCCCGAGGTGCGGGGTGGGGGGGGAGGAGGGTTGGAGAGGGGGGGAGGGGGTGGAGAGGAGAGAGGAGGGGAGGAGAGGGGTGCGGGCTCTCGACGTGAGACACCTGTCACGCTGTGTGCGGTTGATCCCCGCAGCTCACAGTCAACCGTCCCGAGAGGAAAACTTTTGAACTCAACATCCAACGGTCGAGGTTCGAGCGGCCGTTAGCTCCGGGGTTCTCGGAACGCGCTCGTCGCAGACATTCTTTTTTTTTTTTTTTTTTTTTTTTTTTCTCTCCGTCAGTTGAAGCGGACCAACGGTCGACTCGTCAGCTCGGCGTCCTGTCCTCGCTCTCACCGGCTCGGACTGTGAGTAGCCTAATCCCGCGTGCACGTCACAACCCAAAGGACGCTCGTGCTCGCTGAAAGCTGGCCGGGTGCGTCTGTGGCGCGCGCGACACCGTTCCATGTTAGCGACTCGCAGCCGATGGAAAGTAACCAAGTACATGTATCCGAGTACTGCACTTAAATACAACTTCAAAGTACTTGAGTACTTCTTAAATATTTCTCTTTCTCCCTCTCTCTGTATTTGTACATGAATGTAGAGGTTGTAAACAGTCAACTTTCGTCACTAGATTAAGTCACAGTACATACAAATACAGTACCAGTCAAAAGTTTGGACACACCTTCTCATTCAATGGTTTTTATTAATTTTTAGAAGTATTTGCTACAAATCTTAGTAAAAGTAGCCTATCAAAAGTAATACATAATTATAATGCAGAGTGGCTATTGTCAGTGTTATACCATTGGATCATTGTTAATCGTGTATTTATACAGTACCAGTCAAAAGTTTGGACACACCTTCTCATTCAATGGTTTTTCTTTATTTTTCTTTATTTTTTACATTGTAGATGAATATTGAAGACATCCAAACTATGAAGGAACACATATGGAATTATGTGGTAAACAAACAAATGCTCAACAAACCAGAATATGTTTTATATTTTAGATTCTTCAAAGTAGTTGAATGAGAAGGTGTGTCCAAACTTTTGACTGGTACTGTATGTCCTCAACTGACCTTTTCATTTAAATATATGATTTCTACATCATATATTTAATCACATACATTCTTTTTTCATACCCTCACTGTCAGGTATTCTGAGACAACAATCGACTCCAATCATGACCCACTATCTATGTGAAACGGGCCTTTCTGTAACGTTGAAACAGCTTAGAGTTGATGTTTATCTGTATTTTTACATTGACTCATCTGAGCATTAGAGGTCAGGTAGCGTTACGGTGTTTGTATAGGAGAGAGTCCGACAACATAATGTCATGGTGTATCTATGAATGTGAGGCAGGTCATTGACTCTCCACTTAGCAGCTGACCTTCAGCTCTGAAGTTCATCAGATAAGACGGTCAAGGCCAGTGAAATTTTAGCAAGCACACACGGTTCTAGTTCAAAAAAAGGGGAAAAACCCAAAGTTCAGTTTAAAAAGCAACATCATAGCCCCGGTTTAAGTCTTTGATATGTCAGCGCTCTCTTTCATCCTCTCACCTCCTCGCGTGCTCAAAGTCACTTAACACGATACACGATATTAGTTTAATGTAAACTTGTATATTGACGTAATCAGGAAAACACAAGTCATGTATCCAGAAGTGGATAATTTAATATTGTTGACCCTGAAAAAAAAAAAAAAAAGTCCATGTGTGTGAATGACTGTGATGACAGAAATCCCCCCAAATGTCCATTCAGGGGGGAACAGTGGAGCACAGTGTTTGTCCCGTGAACAGAGCCGGCAATGACTCCTTTCAGTGAAACACCCGCCACTGTTCCCACACACACACACACACACACACACACACACACACACACACACGCACACACACACACACACGCTGTGTTAAAGAGTCACATCACACAAAAAAGGGTTACAAAACAAAATCTTGTTTTATTCTCCTTCTACCATGTAGGAAACATGTTACATAAATGGGATGTACATTAAAAATAAAAAAAACAATGAAAAGACATATAGTATGTCTTTAGGTAGTGAGATCCATTCATGCACTGCAAATGATCTCACACACACACGCACACAGCTCTGTCATGATGAATCCACACTTCTACTCCTGTGTTCACATGACTGCAGTTATTTTATTTTTTTACTGTATTGACTGTCCTTCACACCTGTTATAAACTATTTATGTTGTGCAATGCCTATTTGATATATTGTCTAAGTGTCAACTCTAACTCCTGATCTTCAGAAGTGTTATTAAAAGATCTTCTGGGTCTTTTCAAAGACCACAGGGTTTTTCTTTTTCACAAAACAGAATATGTTTGTGAGCTCTGTGGCTCAAATTGAAATAAATGGTCAAATGGCATGAGAGAACTCGAGGCTAGGTTGGACTTGGATCAGTTGGGCTTTTTGCCAGGACATTAAACTCCTGGCACTTCAAACCAGAGTTATATGATGCACTCAATCTGCCTCAAGCATCTAAGGACTATTGGGTACACAAGGATTTGGAAAGCGCTTCTTTCCAGAACCAAAGCCAGCAGCTGATGACCACAATGAACAACGGCAGAAACCTTTAGGGTTCAAGCCTGACTTTTCCTTTTGTGCAGCTCACTGGCAAATAAAAAAAACAAAACAACAACTGCTGAGTTCACACAGTGCGATATGATCCTACTTTATGTTTCCTGTTATTTAGAGGTCATTCACCCTCATCACTGCGTCCTGGCCTTCAGGTACCCTTGGACATGACACCTTCTTCCATGTAATCTGAATTACTTTTTCACTTCACTGTCAAGATAAAGTATTGTTAAACATGTAAAATTGATGCTGGTATGCCAGTGCATCGCACTATGAATTTGAAATGATCAAGAACACAGTAGTGTTACACCAAGACGTGGTTATCTGGAGGCGACATGCTTGAATGGTGAGTGTACACATAAAAAAAGAAACATCATCCAAACTTTCTTAGCTTGGAGTCCACTTCAAAATAAATACTTGTGTCTTTACAAACAGGCACCAATCTTATCTCAGTGCTTTAAAGCAACGATATCAACACAAATAGCTTGATACTAAAACTTCCAAACTCTTTTACCTGTGTCTAAAAGGTGAAGTCACCTCTGTGACCACACTGTACTCTGAGTCACTACAGCCATGGATGACAGCTAGTAACTCACTTTAAACGGAATCCTTTTTCAATGTGTGTGTCTGCAGAGCAGTTTTGAGATTTCAACAATGTGTTAATGTGATTATGAGTCGGCTGAAATACACGGGGCACAGACGCGACGCGTCACTTAGGCCGGGGGCGAATACTTTTTGGTTGCGTTACAGCTTTACTGTGTGCAATTTGAGTTTTGCTAATTATAATATGCAGGTGATTATGCAGGTTTTGGAAGCGTAGGCTATATTAAGTGGTGCTGAATTAATTAACTGGATTGTTTTAACAACAGGTTTAAGAAAAAACACATCGATTTGACAAATGTATTGTTTTGTGAAATGTATAAACACCAGCAAGGTTGCTTTGCTGCGTAACAGTGCCTCTAGTACAATGCTGTATTTATTTTAAAAAAAATCAAACCGATGTACTTGGTTTTTTTTACGTAGTTCTAAGTAATTTTTGGGTTGTGGTACATAAAAAAATGGGCCAGCTCTGTAAAAAAAAAAAAAAAAAAAAAAAAAAAAGAGACGAGTAGTGTGATGCCTGCAGCTTCTGTGGTCGGTGAAGCAGCTTCAGTTGATTCTAATGGATGAGCTCTGCTGGGGCAGTGGGGCGCCACGTCTGTGCTCCGTGTATTTCATCCATTACCTGCAGAGATTCTTCATAAAAACTTAATTTCAAATATAAGAATTTTGAAATTAAAAAATGTAAAAAAACTTCACAAGTTTTGTTCTTTTTTTAAAAACAACTCTGCACTGAACATATATAAGCTTGTGCTTTTGAACACGTACTCGCACACGGCCCAGCTGTCGTGTTCCTAAAATCACACAGCGACCCCATGTTGTACTATTTCACATGTGCAGTTTTTGTTTCTCTATTCTTCGCTCCTCGTGCCAGTTTTCTCCAAATTGTCTCGTCATCAGCAAGCGTGTCTTCGGGTTGCCAAGACAACCAGGACCCATCCTCGGAGCCAACATGGTTCACGAGGCACCGACTGGACCAGATGGAAACATCTGAAGGGACCTCTGACGCTTGTAGTAACAGCTTTATGCCTTGGCTGGTTTTGTCAGCAATAAATAAATAAATACTCCAGAGGTCAGGTGCACAAAACCATGTCAGGTCTGATCCTGTTCCCAGACCCATGTCTGATCCCTGAACCTCGCTGTTAAGCCAACGACACGCTGACTGTTTTTTTTTTTGTTGTTGTGGCATTCAGTCTATTCGATTGCCACAGATGGTGAAGCGGTCTATTTCCAGCAAATCTTTCTTGGGCGTTCTGGGTTCAAGTCTGTCCCCTTCCAGTCCCGTGTCAGCGTTGATGATTTTGTCCTCGTCGTCCTCGTCTGGCGTGGTCAGGAATGTGTCAGAGTCGCTCTTGGGGAGTGTTGGGGCCGAGCTCTCTGCCATGTTGACGGGCAGAGAGATGTCTGCTGCCTGTGGTATTCCTCCTTTGTCGACTGTGGGTTCTAATGGAGAGAAAGAGGTGGATATTATTACAGGAAGGAGAGGAACATATAAACATACATAGTACAACCATAGTACAACCATAGTACAGCTTAACAACTGTAGCTGGACATGGATTTGCTTTGATTTTCTCTGCATGCTGAAGCAGTTAACAAAGAGTGGTACTAAGCCTTAAATAGTTTTTAAGGGTAATAACAGAGCCTTACTTATGACTAACTAAATTATTTTGTGGGGTTACAGGTTACCAAAAAAACTACTACTAGCACATCCACTGTATAAAAGTTGGTCCTGGATGTTAATATACCAGAGTAGGTTACGTTAGCAGCTCCGTCCTGTTACATTTGGGTTGGTTTACACTCCAGCAGCATCAGCCAATGCTACCTGAGATAAAGTCATTTTGACAAACACATTGCTTAGTCCTTAACGTAAAAGCTTTCCTTTCTTGTAACGTTAAAATCTAAAGCACACTGTTTGAAACACAAACAAGCTAAGCAGCTTTGGAAAATAACAGTCTGAACTTTTACAACAATAGGACTAACTAGCTTGACACTGAAACACTGTAAAAGAACAATGCTGTTAAAGATGATGGCTTTTGCAGGGATAAGTAGTTTTTGCTTCAGACTTTTAGCGCAATATCATGAATGTAGTCATCAATGCATGCTTAAGAATCAACCTAACAGGTCAGCTGGAAACAATAAAAACAGTCATTTAGAGACAGCGTTTTCAATCAACTCATGGAGCTAAAGTTAGCTCAATTAGCGAACGACCATCACCGATAGAATCTGCGACTTATAGCTGACATTTTGACCAAATTGACGGTTACCGACAGAATATGAAAAGTCTGCTTTTGTCTACTTCCGTCTGAAATCAAGGATCTATTGTTTAAATAATAATAATTTCAACTACATCTGCTGCTGTCGTAAACTGCCAGAATACAGAGTTTGACAGGCAAAGCACCAGTTATTCTCCTGATTTTCATAATGCCTATGTATGTAAATATTTTATTGAACAGGGCCTGTGCAATATTCTTCATATCTTTTTCTACTGTGTCTCTGGTGTAGCACTGTACTGTCTTGTTGGCTACGTAGTGTTTTAAGTTGATTGCAGCTGTGTGTAGAACTATTGCCCAAGCAAGACAGGAAATTATTTATTCTATTATCTTAACTACAAGGGTGGGATTTCAGATTTACTAAATGCTGCATAGAGATAGACAAACTTCTACCTTGCTGTGGTGACGTGTGAACGTGTTTGGTGCGGTGAGCTCTGGAGTTTGCACGGCTGGAGACAACTGAGGGTGGAGGATCGGAGAGCTTTTCTTCCATGTTGGCCTCTTTGACAAACACACAGGATGTCCCCAGCAGAACGATACTGTTGAGCACCTTCAGAGTGATCATCCTGCTCACAAACACACACACACACACACACAAAAGATGCATATGTGAACAAACTGCATAAGAAACACCCATAACAATGCAATTGTGCACAAAATTTGGAAAAAAAACACATTGACATTTACCCCAGGTAAAACAGCAGCACACACATAAAGGAGAGCGAACCCTGGATCTTCACTGAGCTGGTTACGACTCTGATCAACTGGAAAAAGAAACACAAACATATTGTATATCAACAATGAACATTAGAACACACACAATATCATTAGAAATGGATATCTTCTTAAGCAGTGACTGACCAGCAGAGCGAGAGGAAGGGGGATGAAGCCCATTCTTCTGGATACTGAGTCACTGTAGTCTGTGTAAGCCTGCAGACACATTTAAAACATTTTCTCACAATAAACCAACAAGAGTCAACATGTTTCTTCTTCCGCAACCAATGCATTAGTCATAACATAACAATACTTTATCAAATTATAACAAATTAATAAAGACTAGATGACATTTCCTCAATATTGCAAATATCAGTGTCTGTTTGGCATTCAGTCTCTAACAAAATGTTACTTATATCCTACTATCCTACGGTAATTATACCCTTAGTATCTCTGCTTGTATTTGGACATTGTGGGTAATTTTGCCATAATGTGAAGAAGTACTTTAATTTTCAGATATTGGGATAACCTGCAACACGAGAAAACAGACATTCCCGTCCCTATAATGTACAGTGGGGGAAATAATTATTTGATCCCTTGCCGATTTTGTAAGTTTGCCCACTGACAAAGAAATGAACGATCTATAATTGTTATGGTAGGTTTATTTTAACAGTGAGAGACAAAATATAAAAAAAATAATCCAGAAAATCACATTATATAAAAGTTATAAATTGATTTGCATTTGATTGAGTGAAATAAGTATTTGAGCCCCTACCAACCAGCAAGAATTCTGGCTCCCACAGACCGGTTAGATTAGTCCTTTCACTTTAAGAAAGTACTCTGAATCTCAACTCGTTACCTGTATGAAAGACATCTGTCTCAATTCATTACCTGTATAAAAGACACCTGTCCACAGAATCAATCAATCAGATTCCAACTTCTCCACCATGGGCAAGACCAAAGAGCTGTCTAAGGACATCGGGGCAAAGATTGTAGACCTGCACAAGGCTGGAATGGGCTACAAGACCATCGGAAAGCAGCTTGGTGAGAAGGAGACAACTGTTGGTGCGATTATTCGGAAATGGAAGAAACACAAAATGACCATCAATCGCCCTCGGTCTGGGGCTCCACGCAAGATCTGGCCTCGTGGGGTATCGATGATCATGAGAAAGGTTAGGGATCAGCCCAGAACTACACGGGAGGAACTTGTTAATGATCTCAAGACAGCTGGGACCACAGTCACCAAGAAAACCATTGGTAACACACTACGCCGTAATGGATTAAAATCCTGCAGCGCCCGCAAGGTCCCCCTGCTGAAGAAGGCAGATGTACAGGCCCGTCTGAAGTTTGCCAATGAACACCTGAATGATTCAGAGAAGGCTTGGGAGAAGGTAATGTGGTCAGATGAGACCAAAATCGAGGTATTTGGCATCAACTCAACTCGCTGTGTTTGGAGGAAGAGAAATGCTGATTATAACCCCAAGAACACCATCCCCACCGTCAAGCATGGAGGTGGAAACATTATGCTTTGGGGGTGTTTCTCTGCTAAGGGGACAGGACGACTTCACCGCATCCAGGGAAGGATGGACGGGGCCATGTACCGTGAAATCTTGGGCGACAACCTCCTTACCTCAGCCAGGACACTGAACATGGGTCGTGGTTGGGTCTTCCAGCACGACAATGACCCAAAACATACGGCCAAGGCAACAAAGGAGTGGCTCAAGAAGAAGCACATT
This sequence comes from Anoplopoma fimbria, assembly GCF_027596085.1. NCBI lineage: Eukaryota > Metazoa > Chordata > Actinopteri > Perciformes > Anoplopomatidae > Anoplopoma > Anoplopoma fimbria. Next base: position 14,379,425 of record NC_072457.1, read on the forward strand.
AAGGTCATGGAGTGGTCTAGCCAGTCTCCGGACCTTAATCCCATAGAAAATCTGTGGAGGGAGCTGAAGCTTAGAGTTGCCAAGCGACAGCCTCGAAACCTTCAGGATTTGGAGAAGATCTGCAGAGAGGAGTGGACCAAAATCCCTCCTGAGATGTGCGCAAACCTGGTGACCAACTACAAGAAGCGTCTGACCTCTGTGCTTGCCAACAACGGTTCTCCACCAAGTACTGAGTCATGTTTTGTTAGGGGATCAAATACTTATTTCACTCGATCAAATGCAAATCAATTTATAACTTTTATATAATGTGATTTTCTGGATTTTTTTTTTGATATTCTGTCTCTCAATGTTAAAATAAACCTACCATAACAATTATAGATCGTTCATTTCATTGTCAGTGGGCAAACTTACAAAATCGGCAAGGGATCAAATAATTATTTCCCCCACTGTATCTATAAACTATGTTGTCTGTGAGAGCTCAATGCACTGCAACTTAAGAAATCAAAAGAAAATAGAGAATAAACAGAAGGACAGTTGTTTTTTTTTTCAATGAAGCTCTTTGAACACCCTGCCAAACAATTTAATTTCTAGAAGATTACAAAGTCAAGATACGTACTGATGTTACAATATAAACAGTGATAGAAGACTTGATCCATAATGCTCACCTGTAGTTAAGTTTCTTATATGATCTGTGACTTAATTTGATCCGTGCAATTAGAGAAGGTGGATTTTTTTTTTTTCAAATATGACATCTTATGTTATGTAACATATGTTAAGTTGTTTCACATTCTCTTTCAGGAGAATGCCCCACCAGAATGGGGTTATGTAAGACGGGGAATAAACGGTATTAAAAAAACATTATTTTAACTAAGTACAGTGTATAATACAAGTAAGAATCCCTTTCCTGTGTCACCAACATGCAACCCCACATTGGATCCTGACCACCAAATTTGAGAAACTGATTTTAGTTTGGAGACAAATCTGATTTTTGAACTCATTTTACTCACGTTTTTCTGCCGACTGCTGACGAGGTCAAAGGCAAGGCTGGCTCTGTATTCTCCGTATACCTGGAAAAAGACAAATCACTTGTCAGCCAATGTATAAACATGAAAATATCAAACAAATACACAGTAACTGACGTTGTTGAAATGACAGGGGTATCTGATTTAAGTTTATCACATATGTGTTAATATATAGGTAAGGTGTAGTATGGGCAGTGGCAGGAAATGAGCCAAATTATATTTTGATAAAGCCAGGGTAAAAAGACAAAAGCAAAAATGTTCATAGAATGATTAAAGTGGACGAGCACGGATACACAAGTGCTGGAACGCCTGCTGCCTGTGAGTGAGGTTTGTGTGATTGGGTTTGACACTTTAGAGATAAAGGGGTTAATCCCTTCCTGTAGAGTTGGTTTCCGTTACATAACCACCGTTACAACTCCTTGAAGGAAATCAAATAGGAAGAGAACACAAGGTGGAAGGAGGTGGGATGAAAAAGTCATGATGAAACAAGAATAAATGTCTTTCTGATACTACAGAGTATCTGGTGGGTGAGAAAGGGGAGAACAAGAGAGAACAAACCACCAGTTTGTAAAACACATGAAAACCCTGGTGTAAGTCAGTGTTGTCGAACAGAATAGATTAAATATTCATTCATCTTTGACAAGTAGATGAACAAGATAATCTTAATTTAAGGTCCACTTACTAGCTTTTTCCTGAGCTTTTGACTACATCTCCCTGTCTTCTTGAGTGGATGGATTTTTGCTGTGTCAAACAACCGCATCCAAAACTGATCTGTGTCATTGTTAGATTTCACTACAAGCTGTTAAACCCTTACTATATAGAATGCCGCAGTTTGTGTCAAAAATCCCACTTTTTCATAGTCATACAGAGATCTAGTGTGACTTTTACTTTCCAATGACCATGATTAGGCTCAAATAATAAAAATAAGCTCATAATAAATCAAGAACATGCCAAAAGAATCATCATGTTTTTTAAGTTTTCTTCCGTATAAAAGGGATCCAGTCAAACTTTTGTTTGTTCATCCATGAGTATAGTGGAAAGAGGAACTACTAATGACTAATTCTGCATAGTCTTAATGGTGCCAACTTGCCATATTAACTTTTTTGTGTTGCAATATCGATATATAACATTCAGCACATCACACACCTGATTTGTAACATGGTACTGATACAATATATGGCATGCCTGGCTAACACATGTATTGACTCAGCTAAAAGCCAGTTCCTACAAAATGGAAAAACCCCATTAACTGAGCATCCTCCATCCACCCATGAGGACTGTAAAACGGATCTAGAATAAGATTCATTTAAGTTTGGTCTTTGTTTTAGACTGTAATTTAAAAGAAAACAGCATTGCTCCCTTAGCTGTAACACGTACACGTAACCACAACCTGAAAGATAAACTGTGAAAGTATTAATTCAAAGAGGGACTCACATCAGCACTGATGTCATTGAATTTGGTGATGAAGGCGTGCTTCACAACGTCCACGGCAACCTCTGAGGCTATCACCATGATAACGTCAGGAAACAGCACCCACAAGTGGTCTAAAAACAACCATAAAACTCATTAGTGTCCATATAACATCAGTTATAAACGACAGTGACAGTTCACAGCTGAGCCACACTAAGAAGTGTGATGTAACGTCTGTCATATGGATGAACCAGCTGTGCAGATTTCAGTAATGTTTCATTATATCTGTGCAGCGCAGCGTTAGTTACCAGGGTTCCATGAGAACTGCTCCATGTTTCTCAGACAGACGATGAGCAGGAGGATGTAGTTGGTGAACCTCTCTTTTATGTCTGTGGGGAAAAAAACAAATCAATCCCGGATTAACCTACTTCGAACTCACTGCGGCTGAGCTCGGTTCCATAAATTTACCTTGTACCAAACCACCAAGTTCAAAGGATGTGTTACGAAATATCCACAGACCGCTGATTTTGCGGCACATATTTTTTTTTTAGGTGTCATTCAACACTTACCACTGTTGGACATCTGGAAAAGGTTGTTCTTTTCAAACTTCTTGAACACGCTTCCTTTGATCTCCACAAACTGCAACAGTAAAAAAACAAAATATTACGGCTGAGCTCATGCAGCTTGTTCTTTAAATGGAGTTAAATGTTATTTTTGTGCTTTATACTCACGTTGTTTGACATCATGATGGTGAGCAGGGACTTGTTGTGGGAGTTGAAGGCTACGTTTAGAGTGGTGGCCTGAACCATGATGAGGATGGCATGGAGAACTAGACGCAAACATGCTGAGGAAAATGATGCTGTGTGTTCATTCTGATGTGGGTCCACTATAATGCACCTTCTAATTGTCTGAAGTAAAGCTGTGTTATTGCAACATATGATTACATTACTAAGTAATTTGCAGATTAATTACAGAATAAATTGACTCATTGTTTCTTCAATAAAATGCCAAACACAAGTGAAAAATGCCTCTAAAAGCTCAAGTTGACATCTTTAAATTGCTTCTTTGTTCCGACCAATAGTCTGACACCTAAAGAGACAACAGTAAAAACTCTGCAAACATCTGGCATTTTGCTTATAAAAAAAACTGAATTAACCCATAATTCTTTTCATCTAAACTAAGAAGATCATCTGCCAGTTAACAGCAACATACACTGAGAAAATTATATTTCCTGTCATCCCAGACTGACACATTCTCATGCATGTATTTATACAAATATAAATGCATGTAGGGAAATACATATGTAGATAGGTCTCTCTCAGTGAGGATACAGACGTAGAGCACAGCCATGAGGAAGTGAGGAATCACGCCTATGTGCGCTCTCTTCTTCTCCTTGGGTTCAGTGGCTGTCCAGTACAGAGCGTCCAGGATGTCCTGACCAAACGATGAGAACAGACGGTCTGCCACCTGACAACACAACAGGAGAAGGTGGAGAGGAGGCAAGAGAGAGAGAGAATGAGTTGTTGGCTCACTGCACAGCACAATCAAGAGCTATACACTTTATTATTGCAGTATTTTCTGTGTGTACCTCTAACATGTTGTATATGATGTACAGTTTGATGACAGACTGTCCCCTGATAAGGTGGTACATCATGGAGTAATCCACGTAGCTCATCATGGAGTAACACAACACCATGATGAAGCCTTTCAGCACATCACACACCTGAGCGGGCTGGAGCAGGCGGGAGCCACTAAAAACACACACAAAAAATATATTACACATGGAAGAAGACTAGAGTGGAAAAAGAAGAACAGGTTATCATCCGTTTGAACAAAATCAGAAAGAGCTCTACTGCCCCAAAGTGGTTAAGAAAAATGCTGCACTGATTGCTTCCGTTTACAAATGTTGACATTACCACAAGAAGGATTTTACCAATTCTGTATGTATTAATACAGGACTGCAACCAACCAATATTTTCTTAAATAACTTAAATAAAATACCAATAAATATTTGGTCAATATTATTAACAGTCCATAATTCAAAGAACTTCAACTTAAACTGTTATATAAATAGAGAAAAAAGAGCAAATCCTCACATTTGAGAAAGTAAAAAACAGACCTTTTGCTTGATAAATTACTTGAACAATTTCGACATGACTAAATTGATTATCAATATCGTTGGTTAATTTACTGTTGATCAACAAAAAATGATATGACTAATAATTTTGATTGACGAGATCTGTTTTGTACAGATGCACAGACACATTCGGACAAAGGGTAAACTTTCCCTTAAGATCTAAAATATTATGTTGATCAACTGAAGATTAATATGCAATTTTTTGATGAGCTTAATAGTTTAAGTAGTTCTTCAAGCAAAAATGCCAAATATTTGATGGTTCCATGTGAGGATTTGTCGCTTTATCTTGTAGCATATTTAATAAACTAAATATCTTTATGCTAGTTATGCTGTGATGACATTTTCTTTACGATTTTCGAATGTTTTATAAACTAAACAGTTCAGAGAAATTAGGCAGAATTAATCTTTAGTTGTATAATAGCAACATCTGTACATCATACAACATCCAATAATGCAACTTAATACAGCAGCTCTAATGCCTGTAATGAATCTAACAAAATGAGGCCTTTCTTAAAACTATCTCAGAGTGGTGTTTACTGTTAACTCTATGAGAAGTTTAATGTGGCCAATGATCCATTCAGGAAATATATTTTAATTTGCCTCCCTAATACCTAAAGTATACTTCACCTGAGGCCACAGCAAGGCAACGTGAGGAGCCGTAAAAGGGCCAGAATCACCCTGAGGGGCAGCAGGGTGAACACATAGAGAAAGGCGTCCAGACACAGGAAGAAGCCGAATGTCATCAACTAAAGAGAGAGAGAGAATGAGAGTCAGACACATAGAAGGAGAACATTCATTTATGTGTTACTTGTACGAAGAAGTCTTCCAGTAAATTGTCTGTGTGTTTACCTTCTCCAGCTCCTTGGGGATGCGGAGGCAGGTGTAGACCCTCTCTCTGCGCTCTGTGTATTTGGCCTCATTGTGTTCCAGGAAGTATCCTCTGGTCAGCTCGGTGGTTATAAATCTGACCAGAGACAAGTCTAGAGCCAGAATTGGACAAAAGGCAAAGCATTAGACACACACACATAGACATTTGCAGCCTTCTAAGGGAAATTCCCCTGCCAATGAAGTCTCACACCTTCGTGATAAATCACTGAAATACCAGGAAGCTTTGATGACGTCCTTCACAGGTTAACAACAGGTGTCTATATTGTCACTGCAAACAAAGGTGAGTCCTTTGCTAATAATGAACCATAAAAATTTGCATGGATATCTTCAATAAATGAGCAGAAATATGTGGACAAGCAAACATTACACCCATATGTCATTGCTGAACATCTCATTAAAATCCATAAACCTGCTGCTATAACAGCCTTCACTGTTTTGTACAAGTTTTTTTTTTAAAGTTTTGGATCCAGGCTGCAGGGATTTTATTCTATTCAGTCACCCAACTGCATTTGTCAGGCTGAGGACTAATGTTGGGTGATAAGTACCGGCTCATAGTTGAAATAAATCCTGAAATTGTTGAATGAGGCTCAAGTTATCTACACCAAACATTTTGTCATGTGATTCACTTTGTGCATTGTTTGGTTGATACAGCAAATTAAAAAAAAGCTGCAAGAACACTATTGTTTAAAATATGATTGTATCCTGCAGCATTGAGATTTCCCATTTAGGGGCACAGCATCAATCTTATATAACAAAGTTAAAATGTATTAGTCTGGGAGCACTACTCAGCCTGTGAAAACAGTTGTATAACATGTTTGTGACACTGAAGGAGCTTTTTCCCCCTCTGGTTAAATCTCAAGTCAAAACTTGTGAGCCTGTTATTATGAAATGAGGAGTTTGAAATATGTGGGTGTTTACCAGGCAAGAAAGGCATAAATAAGCACAGCTTGAATGATGATGAGCCTTCCACTTAGCACTTATTGTATTCGTATTAGTTTGTTTCTGTACTTTTGCTCTGGTTTATGCTCTTAGATGCTTGTTTAAGAAAGGAGATGCACTTATGACTTCTGGTGACTAGTTCTCTTGAGTACCTATGTTGAATACACTTATTGTAAGTCGCTTTGGATAAAAGCGTCTGCTAAATGACTGTAATGTAATGTAATGAATGATGATTAATGTTAAGTAGATCTTCTTGTTTGGTGTGAAATGCACTATTGTGACCATAGTCTTTAAATCAGTCCCTCAAAACGTTATGGAAGTGCAGGACTGAATCATTGAACCAAGAAGCCTAGTCAACCATGACCAACAGCTCCAGACCGAAAGTACACAATGTGAAGATAGATGTCCACATACATTTGGCCACCAGTATCTAACCCAGCAGCACTTCTTACTGCGCATGTGCAAAGCCACAGCAGGTCTTACTTTGACAGAGAAGCAAACTGGCCTATTTGACTCCTGTATGTTGCATGCATCAGTGCTGCAGGGTAATAACGTGCACACGTACAACATGCATGAGCCACACCACGTGACGTAAACCCACTCACGCGCTGTCCACCTTAGAGCCATAACAACGAGGCTCGCTCTCACCTGACAGGTTGCGTTTCTTGCCCTTACTGCCTCCGGTTTTGTCGTTAAGTCCCGACGTCTCCGTGCCTCCGTCTTTCTCCTCGTGCTCCTCTCTCGTGGCAGTCTTCCCGGCTCGCTCCCTGTCCTCCTTCTCCTTCTCCTGCTCCTCTCCCAGACCTGACGACTGCGAGTCCGCCATCTTCGCCCAAACGGTCTCATCTGGTGCCTGGGAGACTGACATCTGCGTCACACGCTCTGACGTCATTACGTCGATCTCGTGTCTCGCAACCAGAGCCGTATATAAAAAGTCGCGTCGAGGGAAGGTCTAAAAAAGGCTTGATTCAGGTCGAGTTGGTTCCTGAAAGGACTTGGAGGTCATTGAATGCTTAGATATTCAGAGAAATTAGACAGACAGAGAGACAGAATTGGGATTTTTTGCTAAATAGTAGTCAATAAATTAATTGATTTATGATATTCATATAAAGCAACGACATCTGTATGTATTGAGATCAAGTTTGTATTTTAAACCAATAAATCGGCTAATATTTTTAGATAGATATTACATTACATTACATTACATTACAGTCATTTAGCAGACGCTTTTATCCAAAGCGACTTACAATAAGTGTATTCAACATAGGTATTCAAGAGAACTACTAGTCACCAGAAGTCATAAGTGCATCTCCTTTCTTAAACAAGCATCTAAGAGCAGAAACCAGAGCAAAAGTACAGAAACAAACTAATACGAATATATATTCCTTTTTTTGATCCCCATGGGGGGAAATTCGGGTGTTGCAGCAGCTCAACTACAGAGAAACATATAATGAATAAAATAAAACATATTATACAATAAAAATAAATAAAAATAAAAATGTACAGTATATCCACATGGGGGGGGGCTGGTCAGCATGATGACTTATTTGGGGATAAATAAGTGTTACAGCTAGAGTGACCTGCCCTGTTGGCATATTTAAAGGCTAAAGTTCACTTGTTTAAAGAAAAAGTGTGTGAGATTTAGTGGCATCTGAGTGCTACAAGGAGCTACTCTTATCAATACTCGGTTGTTTTTTAAAGATAGTTGCTTTTAAAAACAAATAAATTCAGAACAGCATAAGAAATTGTTATTTATACCTTAGATATAACTAAGTATTGTTTCTAGAGTATCAACAGCAATGTATGCAACAGCAAATTCACAGGTCATTTTCTTCATTCTGGAAACGAAACTTAAAGTGTCAATAAAATAAAACCATTCTTGGTGAAGTTTGTGAATGATAACAATCAAAAATTAAGAACAAAGATATCAGATAGTTGAATTCCTCTGTCCTCCTGATTGCTTTGTCTCCGCCATCAGATAATTTATAAGAACAAACTAAGATAAACAGACTATAGACTGACAACTTGTGTTTTAGCTTGTTTGTTAAAAAAATTCTTATGGCCGAGCTTTCGTGCTGTGCTTGTGTAAACATATATGGGATAGGTGGTTAAACAATATAACCTAATGCTACCATGATAAAGTAAAATATACAATACAACATAACAATATAAATTTAAAAGGACTTTATTATTAATGATAACATTACAATAACAAGATAAAGTACCAAAATATATAATATGCCAGAACATTTACATGATAAAGTGAAATATAGGATATAACAATATCGATACAAAAGGGCTCCATTATAAACGATAACACAAAATAACAAGATAAAAGTACAAAATATCCTACGTGAATAATTTATGATGAAGTGCTGTCCAGTCTGAATGCCCTTTCAAGAAAGAAAATGTGATGCAGTGCCATATAAACTGCCCTATAGTTAAAAAAAAAAAACTGGGTCCCTTTTAATTTTTTTCTCTCCTGCCCCCCCAGACAGCCAGAGTGCACCACTGCTCAATATAATGCTTGAGTAAATGAAGCCTACTTAATTATTTTTAAACCACAAATTGCAGATAAACCTTAATGAATAAGAAACAAGATGAGAGATTCATGTTGGACTGTAAATCCGAGTCTAAACTCATTAATCCCTCTGTGTTTAATACCATGACCCGACCTTTAGGGTGTTACAGAGCACCACATCACTCATCCTGATACCATCAACCACGCATGCATGGTCTTATTAGCACCAATCGTGATACATTTCCCAGCCTGTAAAGGTTAATTCTTCCTCTGAATAAAGAGGAGAGTGCAGAGGGAGGAACCAGGGATAGAGTTTCTCCCGGTAACGGATCTCTTTGACCACCATAGATTCGGTTTCTCCTCCTCTGTGACTCACTAAAAACAACACTAAACCGAGAGAAATAACTATTTACCAGATCATGATTTATTTCCCTTTCTTTTTTTTTTATTCAAACTCTAGAATAAACTCATGGTGATCTCTTGGTGCGCTCCGCGGTCTCTGCCCGGCGTCGGGTTACCTTCCTCGGGTCACCATGGGCTCGTGAGATGCCTTCGCTGTGGAAACGGATAACCTTCTCGGTGGCCTCGGTGCTCTGTGTCGGCTCGGTGGCGCTGCTGGTCGTGGCCCTGTCCACGGAGCGGTGGGTCACCGGACGGATCCTGTGCAAAACCGGGGCGGAGATAGTGAACGCGTCGCACCCGGAGCTGGAGCAGTTCATCGGGGACATTTACTACGGCTTGTTCCAGGGAGGAAAGACCAAGAAGTGTGGGCTCGGCAACAGGCGATCCAAAATATACAGTAAGATCAAACACTGCTCTCTGATCATTCATCCTAAGACTAGATAGACTACACACAAGGTGTTCATTATTTAATAAATAAAAAAACATTATTGAATAAATACATTTATTCCTTGAAATACAAAAAAATACAGATCAAATATGTAATATTACCATAAAACTGAAAAATAATGCAGTACAAATGTAAATGTATTATTCAAAGTAGATTGTTTCTTTACATCCTCTTTACCTACCAGACAGACTACTCTTCCTGAGTTCCACGAGTGTATTTAACAGTGGAAATGGCACATATAACATTTAATATCCATATGCAGATAGTTCATCATGATATTATCACATTAAATAACCAACAAAGCAAACTTACATCCCCTTTTAAAAGAAAACAAGTCCTGGAGATCACAACGCTTTCAAACACTCCAAATATATGAGGCTGAACAACTCAAGGTTTAAAGCTACTTGAGGGAAAAAATATGTTTAGGGCTTATTTCACAAATACACACAGTTTCCTAAATTAGAATTGAGTTTACATTAGCTCATTACATCTTTTAATATAATAATCATTAAAACATTTATTTTAAAGTATATGTCTTTAATACGTTTTGGGAATTTTTGCTTGAAACAAACTCCATGTTAACAATAAAGATATGGCAATAAAAACATGCCACATGCATTCTTTTTTATATTAAAAGAATAAGAAACAAACATCACAAGGCACATTACTACACATGTACTGCAAACATCCAGCGATACTTTTGCTAGTGAGTTAGTTTATGACTTAAATATCATAATACATATAAAACATATAAAATAATATAACATCTTCACATTAAGACATAAGCTCAGCGCTGCATCCACACATTATGCTGTGTTCTGCTGTGTTTTTTTATCTGTGTTTCTTCTCTGTCCAGTTTTCCCAAACCTTGTGCAGACGTTGAATGGCGGCCTTCACATGATGGTGATCCTGTTCCTGCTGGTGGCTGTGGGTTTCGCGCTGGTCAGTCTGTCTTTCTGCATATACAACGCACGCAAAGTTCCCTACCAGAGCATCAAAGGGCACAAAGGACTCTACCTGTGGAACTTCATTGCTGGTGTGTGAGGCAACTTTTCATATTTACTCTTTCCCTCAAAAAAATAATTATTGCTGGCTTCACTTCCTGGTGCTTCTGAACTTCACCTCTCTATTTTTCTTCCAGCTCTTTTCGGTGCCCTGGGCATGCTGTGTTTCCTGGCAGCCATGAGGCACCACAGTCTGACCGAGCGGTTAGCCAACCATCGGGAGAACCTCTTTGTGCTGGTTGTCCTGGACGACAGCCTGGACTGGTCTTTCTGGCTGGGTGTGGGCAGCATTGGGACTCACTTTGCCGTCTGTGGAGTGGTTGCCATGAGCCGGATCAAACTACCCAAACCGGAGATCAAGAAACCTGAAGAACCGACTATCGCTGCTTTGGACCTGCTTTACTGAAGGACCAACCAAGGAGCATTTTATTTATTTATCACTGGTGGTTGACTGGAGGAAACCACAATGACTGACAGCAGAGTAAATCCTGTGCTGGATATATTCTGTCCATAGCTGCAAAATGTAAATACAGCATTATTGTTTTCATTATCTGTATAGAATGTAATTTACTGATCTGTTTTTAAGTGACTTTATGTTTTGCAAAGTAAAGTCTCCAGTCTTTGTTTGAGAACAAAGGATGTAATGTTTATTTACAGTAATAATTCTTAATGCTTGATAGAAAGTATACAGCTATGCATGAATAATGATTTATTTCACAGGGAGTTGTGGGGTTAGGTATGTTAATTAAACAATCTTCCATAAACAGAAAGATATTTCTAATTATCAATTGGTTTTATTCACTTTTATTCCCCTTTTCTTTGTCATAAAATGTTCTTCACATCTGGAGAAGTCAGCTGTTATAAAAGGGAAAATAAGGAACTGAATAAAGTCACTCTAGTCATCATTAAATAACTTTTATTACATTAAATAGATTGGTAACAATGTCCTGGACATTTACACTTGACAATTTTGACAAAACATTATTAAATAGTTATTTGAAGTACGTGTTTGTGTTTTATTGTTGTTATCTCCTAATGACCTGTTATTTGCTCTTGACAGTAATATTATAATCTCTGAACCTGCAAATATCAGATCTCAGTGAGGATTTTCTAATACTATAAATAGAATTTATGATGTGAGTGAATCTACTATATGAGATCAGTGAAAAAGAGACATCAAGTGACACCATGTCTCATGGAAGGAACAATTGTCTTGCTAAACAATGTGCAAATCAATTATATGATTTAAATGATGTGAACTTTTGAATCTAAATTGGGCAGAATACATGCGTACACTAATTTCCCTTTTTCAGACTTTCTGTGGGCTCTAACTTGTTAAAGAACAACACATGTATTGAATTAGCTCTTAGAGAGTATAGAATATCAATTGTTATTTTGGGAATGCACACGCACTGATATTGTTAAATGCCGTTGTGGAAAAACTACTCAGACCTTTTACTGAAGTAAAATTAGCAATAACACAGTGTAGAAATATTCCATTAGTCTCCAAGGAAAAGTTTGGCGTTCGAAAATGTACTTAAATTCATAGGTATTAACATCAAACTATATTTATAATACCAGCGTTTTAATAAATCATAATGCAGAATGGCCCAGAATATTGCATATCATATTATTGAAGGCTATTATTGTTATTGATGCATTCATTTTTGCATCACTTTAATGTTGCAGCTTGTAAAAGTAGGTACTGTTTTATTTTTAATTACCTTATGTATATACTGCAGGGAAGTTAATTTACTCCAGAGGATCAATACATTTTATATAAATCTATAATAAGAAATCATAATTTACTTGTTGATTCTATTTTGTTTTATTAATCTGATTCTGAAGATGTCAGACAAGAATACAACAATATTTCCCTTTATTATGTAGTGGAGCAGAAGTATAAAGTAGCAGGGAAATATAAGTACCTCAAAATTGCAATTATGTAAAGTACTTTAGTAAATGCAGCTGATTCAAAGCCTCCTGCAGTTTCTCGCTGCTGCCGCCATGTGGCGACAAATGACCACCTTGGTCGCTTTTTTGTGACGTAAGAGAAACGCGACGGTGTCAGGTCGATCGGCTGTTTGCACATGTATGCGACCTCTACATCTCTGAGATAATAGTTTGTTTCGGGGTTTTTATATATGCACAGCAGATGACAATGCTTCTTCTGAGGAGAACCGTGCAGACGGCAAAACACTGCAGGTCATTTACTACGTCACAGACTCACCTGAACGAGAGGAAAGTAAGTAACTGTTAGCTGTTAGCTGTTAGCCTTTAGCCTGTCAAACATTAGCTGACAGGTAGTTTGTTACATCAGTGACTCTCACAGGATTCATCAACACTTCACACTAAAGGTTTTAACACATTAGGAGTATTTGTGTGTGTGTGTGTGTGTGTGTGTGTGTGTTAGATAGTGTATTTATTTATAAATGCATCAGTGTGTGTGTGTGTTTAGATAGTGTATTTATTTATAAATGCATCAGTGTGTGTGTGTGTTTAGATAGTGTATTTATTTATGAATGCATCAGTGTGTGTGTGTGTGTGTGTGTTTAGATAGTGTATTTATTTATAAGAGCATCAGTGTGTGTTTATGTACAAGTTACTTCCAGTCATCAGCCACACAGAAAAGCATTATAATAATGTTTGAAAACAGTAATTATTAAAACCAGAGACGAATCATTTAGGTTAAAAATGGAAAGAGCAATGAGATTTTACATATTAGATAAAATTAAACAAGGTAAACAAAATAAAAACAATTGGCTAGACCAGAAACACAATTACAGTGCAGCAATTAGTATTAAGTTTCCCCTAATGCAGCAAAGAGAATGAAATTCAGTAGAGAAACCAATCAATCAAAGGCGCATGAGAACAACTGACTCAAGGCACTAGCAGATGACTGCTTCCTTAAGATCTGTAAATGTGTTTGATGTGAAGAGTTGCATCCAAGATTTACATGGGATACATGTAAAAAAATATGCATTTAATCAGAACTGTTAAGGTGTCAAATATCATAGCTCATTGCATAACAGTAACACAACTAGTCAGTGTGATTTGTGAGGTTTGTGGTTAAACTGACAAGAACTATGAGCTAACAGCCTCATAACCAATAAATAAAATAGGCGCAGTGGTCACGCCGATTGGTTCTCCATTTTAATCCAAACGGAGGGGTTGCAAGCAAGCACAGTAGTTTATTGTTCTTAATAGAACTAGAGCTATTGATATGTTAATTGAGATAATTCTAGATTGATCAGTTTGTGGGTTCCTTTTCCTTCACCGTGTGTGTCTGCAGGGTCTGGTGCTGGGAGTGTTTGAGAAGGAGGGAGAGGAGGGAGGCCTTCATCTTACCGAAGCAGCTGCGGGTTTTGACCAAAATATTTCTGGGAAACTCTCTGAACTGCTGAAAATGTGAGTCTCTGATGTTTGTCAGTACGTCTTGTTATGTGATGATAACAATAACAGTTTAGTGCAACGGTCCTGCAATGAATCCTCCCTTCAATAAAGTTATGATCAGTTTTTGATGAAACTGTTTTAGGGAGTTGTTGGGTCAACTTAAGGATAATTCTTGGGGCTAACTTATTTTTGTATAACAAATTTAGTTTACCCTTTTATTAGAAATTGGATGTGCAATACAGTGCAGTAGAGTGCACAGAGGAACAATATTGAGTTTCCCTGGTCAGAACAGAAAAACAAATGATGCAACATTCAGACTAAACACAAGGTGAAAACAGCAAAATGGGAATACAAACTGTTTTGCAACTCTGTTAGTGAAACCTTGCAACCTTGAGAAAACAAGCTAGAAAACCAGTTACAAGTAAACACACAACATGCAGTGCAAATGGTAGAAATATATGAATATAAGTAGTGTAAACAAGACAGACAAAAAACATCCTGATGAATCCCTGGATACCACGTTAACGCTGTGTTCCTGTCTATTCTGTTGCATAGTTGGTTAATAAACTTGTCTTGTTTTGCTCTCTCCAGCTCTGGACCGGCTCTCAAGAAAGGCAAAAGTAGAATATTTTATGGAATCCACAAGGTAAGAAAAGGGACATTAGAAAAAGACTAACCCGATCTCTTAACAACGTCAGAGTTATTAAATCTTCCCTGTGTCTTCTCCAGGACTTCCCATGTGTCGCAGTGGTCGGGCTGGGTAAGTCCAGTGCAGGTGTGTGTGGCTCAGAAAACTGGGACACCGGCAAAGAGAACGTCAGACAGGCAGTGTCAGGTAAGACATTATTTCCATTTCATGTAATGTTATGTACTTTGAAAGTTGTCTTATCTTATCTTACCAGAGTTACTACCTGGCTGATATCTGTGTGTCTGTCTGTGTGTGTTCAGCTGGCTGCCGGCTGCTTCAGGACCTGGAGGTGAACCATGTGGAGGTGGACGGCTGCGGTGATGCCCAATCAGCGGCAGAAGGCGCCGCTCTGGGTTTGTTCCAATACGACCAACTCAAAACCAAGAAAAAGACCAAAGTAACCACACAGCTTCATGGAAGGTAGACTAACAAATAAGCTTCAGCATAAATCTGAGGCGTTTCACACTACTGGGTTATTACAGATGTAATGCAGCATCATGCTAATGTATATGTGTCTGTCTGTCTGTGTGTGTGTTTGTTCTTAGTGCCGACTCGGCCGGTTGGCAGAAAGGAGTCATGTATGCAGATGGCCAAAACCTGGCTCGGCTACTCATGGAAGCTCCCGCCAATCACATCACTCCTACTGCTTTTGCCGACACCATCGAAGAGAAATTAGCGCTGCATGCTGAACGAGTCACAGTAAATAAGAGGTCTGTGAATTAATTCATCATTACCGTCATGAACCAATTATGTCAGAACTCAGAAAACAACAGCAAAGCATGCAAACATGTGAAATACAGTACATTATTTTGATTTGGTGCATTGTTGAAGGGCATTTCGGGACACGTAAATGAACGGCTTCTTATAGAGTTGCCAGATGTGGAACAATGTTTGACTGCAGAACGCAGGAGACTGTGATTACTCTTTAGACCAAGTGATTGTAAACCAAAAAAAAATGTAACAAATATATGACAATTCTTGATAAAAGTTCAATCAAAATATTCTATCACCTAAAATAAGGTCTTGTCTGAATATGGATCCTTTTTTGCACCCTGAAGATCAGATAAAGGAGGAGAGTTTTTACCTAATAGTTGATGTGTGCCTGTAGATCTCAGGCCTGGATAGAGCAGCAACAGATGGGAGCGTTCCTCAGCGTGTCTAAAGGCTCAGAGGAGCCCCCTGTCTTCCTGGAGCTACATTACAACGGCTCTCCTGACAGCAAGCAGGCCCCGCTGCTCCTAGTGGGCAAGGGCATCACCTTCGACAGGTAAACCGTAATAATACACACTCAAGCCAAATACTCACAAAAGAAAATCGTTTCAAAGCTAACATTAATGCTGTTGTGACTCCTCCTTGGCAGCGGTGGCATTTCTCTGAAGCCGTCTCCTTCTATGGACGCAATGAGAGCAGATATGGGGGGAGCTGCCACCGTGTGTGCTGCTATCGTCACAGCAGCAGCTCTGAAGCTACCAGTCAACATTATTGGTAAATGTTTTGGCAATATGGATCCTCCAAAATCAGTTTTTTTCTACCATAGTTTGTTAATTACAGAAACTAAGAATATCCAGAGACCATAAAAGCCCAACATGGACTTTTAAAACATGTTTTTATAACTTTGAATCACCGCTCTTGTACTTCATTGAAAACAAATCTCTCTTGTCTGTTTCCATTGGTTAACATAAATCAGGTCTGGCTCCCCTGTGTGAGAACATGCCCAGTGGAAAAGCTACTAAACCAGGTGATGTTGTCATGGCCAAAAATGGAAAAACAATCCAGGTGGGTGGAACAAACCGTTACGTGAGTGTGATACGTTTGTGCTCTTATATGTGTGCATACAGATAAACAGGTTTTATTGTTGCTTTTTACAGGTTGATAATACGGATGCAGAGGGCCGACTGGTTCTCGCCGACGCACTCTGTTACGGACACACTTTCAACCCCAGAGCCATCGTAAATGTTGCTACGCTAACAGGTGGGATTTTTCAATAGATTTATTGACATAGACATGGTTTTTTTTTTATGTTTACATCATGT
This sequence comes from Anoplopoma fimbria, assembly GCF_027596085.1. Taxonomy (NCBI): domain Eukaryota; kingdom Metazoa; phylum Chordata; class Actinopteri; order Perciformes; family Anoplopomatidae; genus Anoplopoma; species Anoplopoma fimbria. The sequence goes on from NC_072457.1 coordinate 14,396,310, forward strand.
TATGATGCTAAAGTTATGTAAAACAATCAGTGCTGTCAATTGATCTTTTGTTGCGGACCAAACAATTGGACTGAGACCCCCTGAAAAGCTGATTCTCAGGGAAGAAACTGTCAAGGAATCTGTATATACACATCATTATCTTACCAAGGATAAACGTATACATGGGAGGAAGTGAATGCATCAATCCAAAAAGTATCTATAACCCCTGTAAATATGGTACGGGATGCCTCTTTTTCATCCTGTTTCAACCTGTCACCGTGTTCCTATTCATGAGGTCCAGTTGGAGTCTTAAGCATTAGTGCTCATAATCAGCTCTTTCTTTGTGACACCAGAGAAGATAAATTAACACAAGAGGTGCAGGAAAATGCTGCATGACTTGGTGTCACTCACTGGAATTTGATTTCACCACGTGGTGCCCATGTAGCGCTAATGATGCAGGCTGACAGTACTCAAAACTTTCCAATGAGAGATACTCGTTGATAATATAATTTGTAAGTTTTCAAATGTGGCTTGTTTTGTCTCTCAAGGTGCGATGGATGTAGCTCTCGGCTCAGCAGCAACTGGAGTATTTACAAACTCTGACTGGCTCTGGCAGCAGCTGCAAAAGGTACTGTGTGTGCGCAATGAACTCACTCCCAACATCTCAGTCCATCAGCTCCTGTGTTGACTAATGGTGTGTGTGTGTGTGTGTGTTTGTGTGTTGTGTGCGTGCGTTTGCAGGCTAGTGTTGTGACAGGTGACAGAGTGTGGCGGATGCCTCTGTTCCAGCACTACACCAGACAGGTGACTGACTGCCAGCTGGCCGACCTCAACAACGTCGGCAACAGCCGGTACGTATCTCGCTACGCTAACTGAGTGACTGCAGACATCAGAGTACAGATTATTCAGTCATGTATAACCAAACCAAATATTATATAACCATATTAGAGGGTTGAAGGCTTTGACATGAGTCGGGATGATTTGGTTCTTCAAATTCATTTTATGATGGTTTCAACTCTTCTTTGCCTTTATTTCAAACTAAGGGCACAATATTACCCAAGATAACTTAATCCAGGATAAATGATGAGAACAAACAGGATTATTTTTAACCTGATAACAGCAAGTTAACCTGCATTAGTTCATAACAGGACCCAGGAGAATTCCCATGGCTTTATTTACCTGAATCTGACTGTGTGTCTCGGTCATCTTTCTAGTTCCGGCGGTGCGTGCACAGCAGCTGCATTCCTGAAAGAGTTCGTCACGGCTCCTCATTGGGCCCATCTGGACATCGCAGGTGTGATGAGCAACAAAGATGAAGTTCCCTACCTGAGAAAAGGCATGTCTGGAAGGCCGACACGTACGCTGGTGGAGTTTGCTGCTGGATTGGCCCACAGTGACTGAGAGAGACACAAATAGCAGATCGGACAGAAGACTGCAAGATTCAACCTCGATCTCTCAGCAGTGGCCAGGTTTAGAAGTCAAAAATGGACAATATCATATACATTGAAGAGCTCAGAAAATGATGGCAGGGATTCATTGCTGTATTTTTTCCAACATGATGTCTTTGATGGTTACAGCTAATGCGTCAATGTAAGAGGCCACAATGTAATACAGGTTCAGCGGATCCCCACACTGTTGTGATTTCAGCTAAAAACAACTGAAGCTCCATCGAACTTCATAGTTCACATAATTTATATGTTGTATAAAATAAACTCTATTATTAATAACAAATGTGTAATCTCTATAGCTTTTTGGTCGACATCGGCTTCCCACCCAAACATTAAACCCTTGTGTTTTTGAATACTTCTTTCCAAAATCATGGTCATTAATGTTCTGCTGTAACAGCATCCACTCTTCTGAGAAGGATTAGCAACAGAATTTGGCAACTCGCTGCTGTGATTTGCCCCGATTTAAGCCAAAAGAACATTAGTGAGGCAGAATGCCTGAAAATGGAAGTTCATCCATGATGGCATTCATCCCAAAGGCCAGTCAAGTTTCTCTCTATCAGACTTCTTTACGGACCTTTCATTGTGCACGGGGGCGAGTCAGTGCCCTCCCCAAACTGTTGGAAGCATGCATTGGCTTGGGACTCGTTTGAACAAAAGCTGCTTGTGTCACCTCATGAGTTGTTAGGAGTCCATTAAACCAAATAACGCTTTGCTTCTTCAATTGCCTCAGATTTGTAGTTTGTAGAAGCCCAAAGAGCTGAAAATAAAAAGAAATGGAAACGAGAAAACAAAAAGAACCCTACTTTTGTAATATGCTTCCTAAGGGGTCGTGACCTTTTGGTTGGGAACCACTGCTCTTAAATATTGTGTGTTTTTATTGTGTGACTTTTAACTGACACCAGCCAGACCATGAAAAACCAGAACAGGGTTGCCCCCCCTCGGTTGTCCTGAGAGCTACGTCACTCTCCGTGTGCGCATGCGCGTACCGGGTAGCCAGATCAAGATGGCGTCCTCCTTGAGTGGGATGTTCTCCAGTCAGCCGCCGCCCGGCGCGCATCCCGTCGGGGGTCCCGGTGCACCGGGCCAGCCGGGCTTCCCCGGTGCAGCTACCAGACCTCCGGGAAACATCACGCTGGTGGATGAACTGGAGGCGTCCTTCGAGGTAGAGCTAACGTTGAGAGGCTAGCACCCGTTAGCTGGGAGTGCTAACTGTTGTTAGCTTATTAAGCTAGCGAGGGGACGTTTAATGTTTAGCATTGGCTGGTGTTGATAAGATACTGCAGTCTCACATGGCAGGGCTGTTAAAAAATGTCTTTATTGGGTGAATCATGCTTAGATAACTCTAAAATACTACAATAGATGACACTAGGCTAAATATGCTAATGATCTAAGTGAGCTTCACGTCCCAAGCATCTTAACATGTAGTTAACCCAATAGCTCTGCAGGTCTAATGTCACTTCACTCTCTTTTTCAAACCCTTAACACACTCACAGTCTTCAGATCCAAGAATACTGAAAAAGACACCTTGTATTCATTCAAAGTTTGTATACTAGAATATATTTACATCTACACTGTCCCATGATCAGACTGTGTGGCATATTTGGTCAACTCTACAGGACAGGATGTTTCTCGGCCTAATGTGTTAAACTAGAAAGCTGGTTTTAGTCAACAGATTGTCTTTGCAGGACAACTTTTTGAGCATTTAGAAAAAAGGGCAAATTCACTAAAGCTGTGCACTTTTCTTTAGGCATGTTTTGCCTCCCTGGTAAGTCAGGACTACGTTAACGGAACTGATCAGGAGGAGATTCGAACTGGTCAGTGAAACCTCTAATTCATTACTTTTTGTTGTTTAGTTTATTGCATGTTGCAATCTGTATATTGATGTCAATCTGTTTGTCTGTTGATTGCAGGTGTTGACCAGTGCATACAGAAGTTTCTGGACGTGGCTCGACAGACAGAGTGCTTCTTCTTACAGAAAAGGCTTCAGTTATCTGTGCAGAAACCAGAACAGGTGGTGAAAGAGGTAAATTAATATACTGTACTATATCTTGACAGTTTTGAAGTGGTTGTCTCCAACTCCTCCCGTCGACTTAATTACCACTCCATTTTTCTATAATTTGTGTATTTGTAGGTTTTGTTACCCAAATTTTCTGTCCAAACAAAATAAACTCGTTGTTGAGAATGACTAGCTAGCTGTGCTATATCCAACCTTCAACAGCATCGCATCTATTTCTTACACCCTGTATCTGTGACATGCTGTCGGCATTTACGTATTATGAATTTCTCTCCATTTGTTAATGTGCTGTCTCTCTTCTCACATACATTTGTTTTTTCTCACTTCAGGATGTGTCAGAGTTACGTAATGAGCTACAGAGGAAAGAATTGCTGGTTCAGAAACACTTGTCCAAACTGCACCACTGGCAACAAGTGCTGGAGGACGTGAGCGTTCAACACCGTAAACCCTCTGACCTTCCTCCTCCCGGACCGCTGGCCTTTCTAGAGCAGGCCTCTGCCAGTCTGCCCCCTGCCCCTTTAAAACCAAATTAACACACCAAAGTTACAGTCACATTAGTCTTCTGTTGTACGAAATTGTTTACACACAGAATGGGATGTTGAACTCTGACCTGCAAGCAGCTGGTGATCACACCCAAATGGGAAACAGATTTGTTTGCATTCATCAATCATAAAGGCTCGACTTGAAGCAAGATGGAGCAAATATTTGCAGGACTTAAGTGTAGCTGTCACTCAACACACTATGTACATTGTGTGATGCCCACTATCATGTGTCAACCTATGAGAAACTGAAGAACAGTATGTTGTCAATGTCCAACTGTTGGAACATCAGGACATAGATCATTTTATTTCCGTATTTTGTTTTATGTAAATATTTCTATTGCTGACTTTTTTTTACTGTAAAATAAACTTACTTTGTATTTTGACTTTGGACTTAAGTCTTTATTATGTTTTTCTATTTGTACAGTGCATCATTTTTGTGTTTGAAAACAATATTTAAAGGGGCATTCCACCATTTTTACACATGAAGATGAGTTTAGTATTCATGGAGAGTTGTTCTCTGCACAAACAGTTGTTTAATGTATTTTGTGGCTCTGGAAGAGATATTTGTTAAATCTGAAAAAATAAACCCTGTTGGTGTTACAAACTGTGTTACAAACAGATGACAAAGGATTTGACAAAGAGATGCCAAGGTGTTTTGGGTGTTATGGGAATTGTGAGATCCAGCTTTCTTGGAGCATAACTCAGGACTAAAAGTCAAGATCCCGCCTTCTGCTGCTTCAATTTTGACCATTCTGTGTTTTAATCTCTCACAAGTTACCAAATGTAATGGAAATGCTAAACCAGTGGATTACTAATTTAATTACCGTCATTGTCCTATAAGTTGAAATATACTTATATAAAAGTGGAGTCTTATCATGGGTAAAAAACAGAAACATGCTGACAGCTGTAATATTCCATGTGACTTCTGGATGAAATCATGACAGAGAAAAGACTTGAGATAAGCCATGACTGAGCCCCCTGACAGCCTGCCGTCTCTAATGCATTCAGCGTCTTCACACCACAACAGACTTGTTCTCCGCGGCTTCACAGCTATCGCCCGTCCACGGACAGTACAGCCAGACACAGATGGACTCCAAAGACAAAAAACTTCTTACAGAACAGGGGTCTGTGGCCTTGACATGATGGAACAGGGGATTTATTATTACATTTGCAGAACACCTTTTTATACATTTTCTAATTAAGTTGCATCTGAAAAACGGAATCTGTTGTATTTATGAAGAATCTTGTTTTGCATTCTCTAGTTGAATCTTTATATAAAATATTAATACTCATAATACCTCAAATTTATGAGACACCAAGTCAAAATTTCTATTTACAAAGTCTTAATTAAGACATAGTTCCTCAAAATGTTGAGTTAGTCAAAATGATGTCCTATAACAAAATCACAACATATAAATATTTCCAGTTAGAGTCAAACTTAATAGACAATAATTTATAACTAGGAAATATAAAGACAGATTCATGACATACTGAAGACAAATTATGAGATTGTTAGTCAAGGTGTCAAGTGTTTAATTGCCAAATGCAAAAATCTTATATTTTAGGACAACATTATGAAATATGAAGGTAATTAGTCCACATTGTGAGATTGAAAGTCAAAATTGACTGAACAAGTCAAATAAATTATACTTACTTAAATGTATGAGATTAAATAAATCAAGATTATGAGATACATCTTAACCACAAGGAACAAAGTCAAAATTGAGAGATAGTAAATTAAATTCAAATAGGGATAGAAAGTTATTATTAAATATTCTGCTATTTTAATTCTAGATAATTAGATTCCTAATTTTAAAGCTTCCTGTGTACATTTATATATACTGTACAAGGGCTGTCTTGCACCTCATTGTACAGCATGTAACATCCTCTACTGACCAGCACTATTTATGTACAGTTTATTATTAGGCACTATCATTGTACATTGAGTATTTAATACATATTTAATATATTTTAGATTATAGTCTTTCAGGATTTGTTCTTTCCTTTGTTTTGTGAATTGGCTGCTGTAACTATGCAAATGTGTCTATCTAAGTCAAAAAAAATCAGATAAGGAGTCGACCATCATTTTTGCATTAATGTTTTCCTTTTGTTTATTCACAGTGAGTGTTAAACATTCCTCATGAGCCTCCTCCCCGCTCGGTCTCCCGCAGCTAGAGGGAGACAGTGCTTTCTTGCGGGCCGCCTTGGCCGCTCGGAGGACCGTCTTTGCCGACATGTCCTTGTTTGTGCGTTTTAATCAGCGATTGGAAAAATAACAGGTAGCCTTGTCTGTCCGCCTCTCGCACCCATAGACACCCAGGAGAGAAGAGAGAGAGAGGAAAACAAATAAATAAAGAAAAAACACAATAAACCCTTTATTGACGCTGCTGGTTGGCGTGTTTTTTTTTTTTCTTGTTGCGGCCGACTAGACAGACAGTCCTCGGGCTCCAAAACAGCCGGGGTTGAAACGCAACGTGTTTTTGTTACTGAGTGTCACCGCAGTCGGGCTGTGTGTGTCTCCATGAACCGGGCTGCTTTAACGGGGCTGCAGTCAGCCCGTCTCCCCGCCTCTGGACAGCTGATCGCCGCCTGAGAATTTAGACCCATCCGGAGACGACACCGTGGATATGGAATGGTGCATGCCGCTGGGCCAAGTTTTCAGCCTCTGAAAAACACCGGAATCATGGACAGTCATCCGCTGTGAGTGCAACAATAATCATTATGTGTGTGTGTGTGTGTGTGTGTGTGTGTGTGTGTGTGTGTGTGTGTGTGTGTGTGTGTGTGTGTGTGTGTGTGTGTGTGTGTGTGCTGACGTCTCCCTGTGGCTGCTTGACTGATGGTGCCGCATTGACAGCGAGAACCAGCCGGCGTGGCCGCTCACTGACCGGGGAGGACCGGTCAGTGAGAGCCGGGGACCGACACCGAGCCGGAGGGGGGGGGGGGTCTGTGGGTCTGTGGTTGTGGGTTATAATCTGATGATATGTTTGGGATGCCGGAGGTGTTTTTGTTTATGGCAGAAGGGGGGTGGGGGTGGTATGTGTGTGTTAACTGCTGCTATGTAGCCATGTGTGTGTGGGTGTGTTTGTGACAGAAAACAAGGGACACGTGATTTTTGCCTTGAGCAGCAGGATTATATGTGAAGGCCATATGTGTGTTGGATGTTTTATTATGAAAGGGAGAGGCAACCGGTGTGTGCTGAGCAGTGGTGGAAAGTAGCCTTGTACTTTACTTTTGTAATATATTTTTCTGCTCTTTTATACTTCTACTCCACTACATTTCATAAAGCTTTTATTTTTTCTCTCCTTTGCATTTATATGACAGTTATAGTTTCAAGTTTCAGTTTTATAATTTAAACAGAAATTGTGTTATGAGTTTATAGAAAATACAATAACATCAGTAGTTTCCAATCTTTTGGGCTTCTCAAAATACAGCTAAGATTAAGAGGAAGTCCAAACTACTGTATACACATCACTGTATTTTTATTTCTTCTCCCATTAATCATCTCATGACCCCTCAGATTTATCATGTGACCCTTTAGAGGCGCCCGACCCCTCAGAACCGCTAGTTAACTTTATTTAAAGTAGTTTAAATCCAGCTTGAAGAGCTACAACAGTATATGCAACTTGATGCATCAGTATGAACAATTTAATAATGTATCACACACTAATAAATCATTCATGAAGGTAGTTTTTCTGCAGAACGAGTACTTTGTTACTTTAATAGAAAACATTTGACTGATAATACTTCTACTCAAGTATGATTTTGAAAGAAGGACTTTTACTTGTAATGGAGTGTTTTACATAAATGTAGTGGTACTTTTATTTAAGTGAAGGATCTGAATACTCCTTCCATTCAGTAGAGCTGAATATTAGATGTTTGTGTATTTGTAGTTTAATGTGGTTAAGATGGGAAGCATCTATACATTTACACTCACGGGCCACTTTATTAGGTTGAGGCTGGTTTATCATCCGGAACCCGAGGAGCCAGCTGATTTGATTAATTGCTGATTTGATATGGGAGCTAAGGTAAAAGATAAAAGATGACCAGCCGGTATTGTCAGCTATTGTTGTGGCCCTGTCTTGCTAAAAGTCTAAACCTCATCAGAATACCTTATTTCTTAGTTAACATTGAGCTCACATGGATCATATTGCTAAATAAGGTGATGGTTTTGATCAAATAACCTCAAACCAAATGACTCACATAAAAGCCGGGGCCAGCTAGTATTAATACAGCAGAGGAGTACTTGTTGGGTTGGGTCTTTACTTAATGCTAACTTGGAAGCAAAAGTGTACATAAACACTGCTCAGAGGGTGGGGGGGTGGTAGGTAGCGCCAGTTTATTAGGTAGCCTTGGCCCAAACTAATGCAGTTTAATACAACAGTTCTGCCATAATACTGTTTTGTTTTAGTTAAAACTGTTTTACTGAGGTGTTGATGGTGTTTTTGGGGAATGCAGTTTTGTTTACACCTCAATAGGAGGTAAATGGAATTTCATTAGTGGTACTCACAGGATTTAAAAAATGAAATACAGCAACACCATCTCTCTCAACAATCTATGGTTTAACTTCTCTGATGCATAACCAACACGTTCCCATTCCAACTCGTCACATACTGACGATTTGTCCCCTTGGCGCCACTTTATAACGCACTGCGACCAGCGCACGGCCGCAGTGAACATGTGGTTTATGCTGTGAAATCAAACAAAAACAATAAGGTTTAGGAAAACATCACTGTCCTGCTTAAAAATAAGTACGTAAACCTTTTGCGTAGGTATCAGACGCCGTTGAACATGACAGAGCATCGATATTCGATGCCCTGGGAATGAGAACGGGCTGAAATAACATGTATAACAGTTTTCATGTGTCTGTTGTAGAAAGTATTGCATCCTGTGGAAGCAGAGCAAAATATAAAAACCCTCAGGAAACAAAACCACATGGTTAACAAACTTCTAGAGGTAAATGTAATTCAGGTGAAACAACACTTTAACTGTGAAGTAACCAGATCACAGTTGCAGAGCGTCCTATAGTGCTGACTCATTGTAGGTTTTAATGCCAGAGCAACATTTTGTCACATAATGATCAATCAAATCCCTCTTGACCTCTGTTTCTTTTTCTTCATGTGGTGTGTTCCTGTTTGATATTATTGTAATGGTTATTATGCATTCTTCCCTTAAAGAATTGAAGTAAACTGAATACAATCCAAAGCTTTATTTTACTCGTGCACCTGCAGATTGAGCTCTTTATAGTCGCTAATGCTGCTAAGTGACATTCAACCTGTTGAGATGCAACCTAGTTGAAGCCCTGTTTGTAATACAATTCAGAAATCTCTTCAAACCTTTAAAAAAATAAAACCAAAACTCACTACATGGCTTGCTATTTTTATAATTTGGGGAAAAAAACACTTCAAAATAAGTTTTCATGGTTATTTAAGGCATTTTAAAATGAGGGCACCAATAGCAACAGTATGTGTTAATTGCTAATAGTTAAAAAAACTTAGTTGGTAAAACAGACAAACAAAACTTCAGAGCCAGACAATCTAAACACAGCGTCTAATTTTACTTGTTTAAAGTGGATATTGTATATTAAAGGTAATGCACTCTAAAATGTCCTGCTATAGAAAATAACAGCTATATTCATATACCAGGACTGCTCGTTGTGTATTATCACTCTCTATACTTCCTGTATGTAAAAGCATGCTACCGTCTGATGTCCGCTCTCAGTAACGTTGAGCGTCTCTGCTGTCCCTCTCAGGTGCACCAGACTTTGTCCACACGCTCTGGACAAAGAAGATGGCGTCGAGAGACAAGGTCCGGTCACGCTCAACCCTCGGCACATGAGGAAGGCGTTCAAAGTCATGAACGAGCTGCGCAGGTGATGCACGCTCTTCTCTTTCTCAGTTCTCTGTTGTCCTCTGGGTGCCGACCTTTTATATTTTAAAATAGTAAAAATCTCTCACCTCCCCGTCTCTTTAATGCCCCCACAGCCAGAGCTTGTTGTGCGATGTGACCATAGTGGCGGAGGACGTAGAGATCGCCGCTCACAGGGTGGTTCTGGCTGCTGGGAGTCCCTACTTCCACGCCATGTTCACAGGTGAGGACTGGCTGATATTCATGCTGCTGGACATCTGGCTGGATCTTGTTTCACCCTGTGTTTCATGTTTGTTTTGGCTATGTCCTCTACTATAACGCATGTCTACCAACAGGTGAGATGGCAGAGAGCCGGGCGAAGCGAGTGAGGATAAAAGAGATGGATGGTTGGACTCTGGGCCTGCTGGTCGACTACATCTACACAGCAGAGATACAAGTCACAGAGGATAACGTCCAGGTAAACACACACACACACACATTTATGCTCACATAAACACTGGGGACATTTTGACTTTAACACTGGTTCTTTTGGCTGTTGTATGACATAGTTTGTTTGTCAGTTGATTGATTTCACTTGTTGTGATCTACGACTCTTTCGATTTGTCGGTGAGTCGTCAAATCCTATCAGTGCTGGCTACTAAGAATTTATTTGGTCAAAGACATCCCTAGAAAATAGTGACTTGCACAAGCAAAAGTAAATAAAATACCCATCTTGTGAAGCTATCGCAAACTTTTGAACTGACCCACCTTTCTGATCGCCTTATCAAATGAAATTGCCCTTTTTTCTAAAACTAATAACCAAACCCAGTGGTTTGCACTTTCTGATTGATCCTTAACTGTTAATGTCCTGTCCTAACAACTTGTTTTTAACAGAAATTAATGAAATAATGGTACCAAAATGGAAATTGGTTCTCATGATGCTGCTGCTGCTGAGATTTAAGAACTGTAGATTACAAGCATCTTTTTGTTTTACTTGATCATATGCTGAGCACTTTAGCTAATCTTTAAACTTCTGCCTTGCCTTTGGGGAAAATTCACTCTTTTTGAAAGTGTAAAATATTAAAACTAAACTTAGAGGAGCTCAGGCGTTCTTGCTGCTGTGTTTGGAAACCCAGACCTTCTACTTAAACCTACACATATACATTTTATTAGAAAAGTCTCAACAAGCTGGTCATTTTGAGTGACTGAACCTAATCTTATGTAAAGGTTGTGTCTCTACAGAGCAGGCCAGCATGTCACCCCTTTAACTTAATTAATCTGCATTGTAGTATATTATACTTTATGCAGGATATTCTGTGTGTGTGTGTGTGTGTGTGTGTGTGTGTGTGTGTGTGTGTGTGTGTGTGTGTGTGTGTGTGTGTGTGTGTGTGTGTGTGTGTGTGTGTGTGTGTGTGTGTGTGTGTGTGTGTGTGTGTGTGTGTTTGACAGGCATTGCTGCCTGCAGCCGGCCTGCTCCAGCTGAACGAGGTGAAAAAAGCTTGTTGTGAGTTCCTGAGCTCTCAGCTTCATCCATCCAACTGTCTGGGGATACGAGCTTTCGCTGACCTACACGCCTGCTCTCAGCTCCTCACACAGGCCAACAGCTACGCAGGTCTGTGTGGGCAAATCTCTACCTGTTTTATGTGTGTATGTGTGTTGTGTGTGTGTGTGTGTGTGTGTGTGTGTGTGTGTGTGTGTGTGTGTGTGTGTGTGTGTGTGTGTGTGTGTGTGTGTGTGTGTTTGAACAGCTCTTATTGCTCCACTAAAATGGGTTAGCGTGTATCCTGGAGGATGTGGGACGGTGGATGAGACGGAATGAGAACAGGTTTAATTAATGACCATGTTAAGAGAAGACAAAAAAAAAAAGATGTGTTCATTTGCAGGGTAGTTATTTTCATTCCATGCTTTTGCTGACAGAGCAACATTTCACGGAGGTGGTTGGGAGTGAAGAGTTCCTCAATTTGGGCATGGAGCAGGTGTCCAGCCTGATCGCCAGCGACAAGCTCACCATCCCCACAGAGGAGAAGGTACACACACACATTCACTCTGCTCAGTATACGCAGGTAGGACAGCACAGACCAAAATGGTTGTACCTGATGAGCTTCAAGTGTCTCTGTGTTCTTCACTGTGCAGGTGTTTGAGGCGGTGATCGCTTGGGTCAACCACGATAAAGACGTCCGGCAGGAACACTTGGCTCACCTGATGGAACACGTTCGCCTGCCGCTTCTCTCCAGAGAATACCTGGTGCAGGTATGAGGAACCGCATGTGTGTGTTTTTTGTTTATGCTCGCGCTCACGCAGACTGCTGCTCTGTCACTTTGCATCTGACTAGTTGAGCTGTGATTTAGTTCAAGATCAGCTGAACTGGATTTTTTTTAATTTATTTTTTTACAGTGGTTCACATTTCCAAACTTTTGTACAGTTAATCATTATGATTAAATGTTATCATTATTGAAATTCTCACCCATGTCAGTGGCCTGATGACTTACAACACTGATAATGAATTTATTAAAACATATATGACTGTTGATTGTCACTACCATTAAGTACCATTGATCTAAATATTCATGTCAAATGTACATCTTATTTTAGCACATTTGCCCCTTGGTTTTCTTTTTAATCTACTGCAGTATCAATAATCCATCAAATATATATAGAAAAAAAATAGGGGTTCTGACAATACGTCCTTCATTTTAGTTTTTTTCTTACAATACTGGCAAACTGACCAAACGTCCTACTTTATGGCAGTGGATTAATTAACAACAGTTTTTTTTGTTGATCAGATAATCAGTTTCTGTCATAAAAAAAAGTCTTTAGGAGAAAGTTTCACCTTTAATTGTAAAAACTGGACTGTTGAAGTTTAAAAAAGTGGTAAAAGAGTTTCAATCAGGTGAGACTTCATTAGAGTGAAGCTATAATTAATTACACATGCATGATGAAATTAATATTGAAGAGTGTTTGGCCATTGGACTCCATTAGGACATGATATATTAAAAGCAGGGTAGTGATGCTGTGATTAGATCAAGAACATTCCCCCTGGAGGGAGTTGCTTTAGATCCAATGATGGGCTGAGTAGTAGTACTTGGCAGTTGAAATGATGAAGTCCAAAGGTGAATCGGGGTGGAGGATGGTTGCATTGGTTCAAACTACAATGACAACTGGCAGCAAAACAGATCAGAGCAGTTTTAAAATGTTGTTTGGTTTTGGGGCAACCGTGGCAGAATCAGCCCACAATCAGCTGATAGAGTAGAAGCCGCAGAGACAAAGGGAAGGAGAGATGTGTGAATGAATGAATGAGTGAGTGTAAAGAGAGTGACTCTCTTCCGCTAATCAAATGATCGTAGTTGTTTGAATCTGTCTTTTTAATGAACTTTATGACCTTTGACCAGTTCTGCAGCAGTTTCAAGTGAAGCTTCAGATACTGTGGTCTCTACAGTAGGTTACCAGGTTCAGACTAAACTACAGGTGCAGTTTTTAACCACAGTGTCTGAGGACAAAGCAAATGTGGTTTAAAGGATCATGTGACTTGTGACACAGACAACACAGGTTTCAGCTTGAAAATAAGACCACAGCTAAGCTAATGACAGAGCAACAGAGTGTAGGCAGTAACATACAGCCGGGCAACATGTTGCTGCCTATCCAGTTGTCCAACTATTTTTTTTTTCTGCTGCTTTTGAAACAGGGTTGAGGTGGCAAAATAACGTAAGGAAAAAAATGAATCCCATACGGCTACTTATTTAATTCTACTTTAAATGCTCAGCATTCTTCATGTTGTGTAGTGTAGACATTGCCTCATTTTGGACGAGTATGCATGCTTTAATTCTTATGTGTTTTTGGCTCTGTTTTTAGTGAGTTTATCTTTGATTAGCAGCTAACCACACTGATGTTTGATCATTTTACATTAACCTTTATGATGGGGAAAGTCAGGCAGTCTACATCCTATCAAGGAAAAAAACCCAATGCACTCCACCCAATGAATCACTGAATGTTATCTAACTTAGAGAAAGAACAATTAATCTCTTTGTACTATTAACGTTGTTCAGGTAAAATCTCAAGATAAATATAAGTTAAATCGTAATAAACATTAGATTTGTTAGTAGAATCAGAACTAGTCTTGATTTTGGATTTATATCATGTATTTTTGCTTTGATTGTAGTTTATATAATCATAGTTATACAGTTACTTCTCTGTCTCAGCTGCTGTGTCTCAACATGCTGCAGTATTTTGTTAATCCAGTTGGATGACTGACTCCTCTCTCACTGTTTTGGTTGTGTTAGCGGGTGGAGGAGGAGTCTCTGATCAAGAACAGCAGTGCGTGTAAAGACTACCTCATCGAGGCCATGAAGTACCACCTGCTGCCCGCTGACCAGAGAGCTCTGATGAAAACTGCACGCACACGCATGAGGACTCCAGCCTGCTGTCCAAAGGTAGTCACACACCCTCTGCTTCTCTTAGCTAATAAGAAAACAACAACAGTTGATTCATAGTTAGTCACGAAATGGCTCTGCTGTTCCTGTTCTGTGCAGGTGATGGTTGTGGTTGGAGGCCAGGCTCCCAAAGCCATCCGCAGTGTTGAATGTTATGACTTTGAGGAGCAGCGGTGGTACCAGGTGGCCGAACTCCCGACCAGGAGGTGCAGAGCAGGTAGGAGAGCTTCAATAACAACAACAACAGCACCTGAACGCTACACCAAACCGTCACTTACTCCCCAAGTCACCAAACTAACGTTGCATTCAGGTGGTCCTCATCATCTTGTAAATATTAAATTAATAAAATCAGCAGGACCTTGCCCTCAAACTGCCTAAAAATTGTAAACACTGCTGGTTAACCGGACGGGTTACACAATACATTAACAGTGTTATTAGAAAATAGTCTACAAGATTAATATTTAATACACTGTATAACTTAAATAAATCTGTGATTAATAACATACCTAGTTTTCTTGTGAGAACTGCAGTGTTGAGTCCTTCAGGTGGGTTTTCCATCAGACTAGTTAAAGCAATATATTTTCCAGCTGCTACTGAAGACATGAACACAAATACCTTGTACTCTGTAGTAATACCTCCAGATTTTATGAGGAGAAAAGGTTCACATGAACACATTTTTACAAAATTCAGCACCACACAGTAAAATGGAGGACACTGAGGGTTACATATATAGTCCTCCAAATTCAGGTAAAAGAAAGGCTGTATTTCTCTGCATTGTATGAAAAAGATGGAGGCCTTGTCGACCCATTATGATGTATTCAGTTTAGAAGTACAGACGCAGCTACAGACGATGGTCACTCAGGTCAGATCTTGGCATATTGGCACTGAGATTCAATCCATTTGTGATCAAAATAAATATTCTCAGGCATTCTTGTTAGGTTTCGGTATTGTGTAATTTAAAAAATGATCTGGGCAAACAGCATCACTTGTTCATCATGCCCCCTGGTGGAATGTTTCTGTCTTCCACCAACTACGCCCAAAGGTGGGGCTCACTGTGACGACACACGGAGGGAAACAAGTTTGTTGTTTGTATCCAGTTTGGATGGACTTGTGTTGTTAGTGCCATTTGCAAAAGTTAAGACTTAATTTAACCTCAAGGGGAAATTTACAAAAGAAATTGGGAACTCGACCCCAGTTAATCTAATTATGATTATTGTGATTGCCTGATTTTGCAATTGCAATAGGATTTGGCATATTAGTGGAAATGATCTTTATTCTAATTTTCATGAAAAACCTATTAGAATGATTCTGCTGTGTTTTTTTTCAAGGAGGTTTACCAAACAAAATGATTTCTAAAGTATCTAGATTATAATGTGGAGGTCAGGACATCTCTGCAGCACAATATAACAATATTTAACAATTTTTGACTCTGATTAATTGTGCAGCCAGACTGCACTTCATGACATTCCCACCCTTGAGGTTGCTTCAACCTTCAGCCTCACTGCACCAGGCTGTTTGTGTGTGTGAGTGTGTTTTTTTCTATATATTTGTGTTTTTTTTAACCTGAGTATTTCCTGTGTTATTGCCTTTCAGGTGTGGTGTACGTGGGTGGGTGTGTTTATGCAGTTGGTGGTTTCAACGGTTCTCTACGTGTCCGGACGGTCGACTGTTACGACCCCATGATGGACCGCTGGACGAGCGTGAGCAGCATGCAGGACCGTCGCTCAACGCTCGGGGCTGCTGTGCTCAACGGACTCCTGTACGCTGTGGGGGGGTTCGACGGCAGCACAGGTACAGATGTGTGACTGTGACATTAAAATGTTTTTATGATTACAGTGAGCAGTGAGAGAGTTTGAGTTCAAGACATTAAATCCCTACAAGCTTTTGCTTTGTGTAACAACAGGAAGTTGTATAATATGTGTGATTGTGCATGGTGTTTTTGATACGTGTTTGTGTGTGTGTGTTTGCAGGTCTGTCGACAATCGAGGCGTACAACGCGAAGACAGACGAGTGGTTCCATGTGTTACCCATGAGTACCCGACGAAGCAGTGTAGGAGTCGGTGTTGTCAATGGTGAATACAACTCCTAGTTCAGTATTTAGGAATAGATCAACATAATAGAAACACTTTTTAAACCATGCAATAGCATTTTTGAACACTTCTGAACACTTCACTTTCAAAACGTTTTTATTTTGAACCCCCGAGGTGTTGAAGCCATAATTTGAATACATTGGAACTGGCTTGAAGCTCATATTTTTAGTCCATGAAACTTGAAAAATGGCACAAGTTGACCCTCATCAACTAAGAATAAACAAACAGTGAAGGATTCTTAATCTAGCAAGCAGAAAAAGTAAAGTTTACAGAGGTGCTTCACAAGAAGAAGGTAATGGGAAAGAGAGATAGAAGAGACATAGATGAATAAGTCTATAACCCATAAAGTAAAAGTTAATAGTTAAATAGTAAATACTAAAAAAAAATTGTGTTAATTTGCCTCAAAACTTTTCAACATTTTGAGCTTTACAAGCTTTTATTTCCTGCAAGGCTGAAATAATGTATTTTACTGTGTTTTTATTATTCTAAGTTATGAATGTTGTGTGTTTCCTATGTTTTTTTCAGGGATCCTGTATGCAGTCGGTGGCTATGATGGTGCAACCAGACAATGTCTTAGTACAGTAGAAGCTTACAACCCTAAAAGCAACGCGTGGAGCTACATCGCAGAGATGGGCACGAGACGCAGTGGAGCAGGTGTGTGTGCGTGCGTGCGTGCGTGCGTGCGTGCGTGCGTGCGTGCGTGCGTGCAAGCGTGTCTCACAGATTTATCCATCAAGACAAACAGACAAGATCATTGTTGTGCTACACTCAGTGATGGAAATCCATGATAAGACAGAATTGGTGACCAAATATTGTGCCCGGTGTCTTCCCTCAGGTGTAGGTGTGTTGAAAGGTTTACTGTACGCTGTCGGGGGTCATGATGGTCCTCTGGTGAGGAAGAGCTGTGAAGTTTATGACCCGGCCTCTAACAGCTGGCGGCAGGTAGCAGACATGAACATGTGTCGACGCAACGCAGGTAACTCAGACAGTCTAGTCCAGCAGAGATCCTCAGACGTGAGATGTTAGACGTCCATTAATCTTCATTCTGTTTATGTGTGTGTGTTTTCAGGTGTGTGTGCTGTAAACAACATACTGTATGTGGTGGGAGGAGACGACGGCAGCTGCAATCTGGCTTCTGTTGAGTTCTACAATCCAAACTCAGACAAGTGGACACTACTGCCGACCTGCATGAGCACAGGACGCAGTTATGCAGGTGTGTAGAGAAACATATATATATATATATATATATATATATATGTGTATATGTTATTATATATAGATACCTGTACTCCATTTTTTACACCTACTCCTATCTTTCACATCAATTACAACACTACATATTGCTTAAAAAACTTTTCCTACTTTTCAGAGTACTAGCAACATTCCCTTTAGTGGACATAAAGGCCCTTTGCTTTCATTTCCTTTCATTGTTTTACATTTATACTTAACATTCACAACATTTGCTTTGTATGAATATTATATAACGTGGCGACAGCAATGCCCACATCTCACTCTTTTTGTTGTTGTTTTTGACCACAGGTGTGACTGTGATTGACAAGCCGTTATGACTGCTCTTGACACTCGCCACTGATTTGAAGCAGAACGTATTCCCCTGCTGAATACTGATCTTGGATCTGTCTATGACGCCGATGCTTGGATGTTGGTCAGCATTGGCACGGGCACTGACGAAGATGAAGAAAAATGACGAGAATGTTGTTGAGGATGATGACGACGCTGAAGATTTTTTTGCACTTACCTGAAAGGGGGAGCTGTAACAAACGGGGGGGAATCGAACCCGTGTTTTAATCCCCTCCTGGCAGGACTGCCGCTGGCGACTGGACAAAGCAGTTTGAAGCGCCGCTGCAGTGTCATTGAAACGCTGCTGATATGAAGCTACTTTAATCGCAAAGCTACTTTAACATTAGTAATGTTAACATGAACCGGCTCTGAGAGAGACCACTGATCCAATCTATGGGAGAGGGAGACAGAGAAGGACCATTTGGGACTGAAATCTTTGTTTCTCCTTTGTTTTTATCGTGATGTGTGTGTGAGTGCGTGTGTGAGTCAGTGTGTGTGTGTGTGTGTGTGTGTGTGTGTGTGTGTGAGCGCTTGCATTTAAAGGTGCTCCTTTGCTTGCACATGTGAGCATGAGTGTTTGTGTGCATCTGGGTCTCTTGTGTGGTGACGCCCGGTCCGACGCCGCATGAACGCACTCTGTCTGACCTCTGACCTTTTACAGTGTTGCAGTGTGGCTGTTCAAGAGTGCCTGAATGTCAAGTTACGCCCCTCCTCTTCTTCTTCCCCCTCTGTTATGCCTTGAGTACTGTTACTGGACAGAGCGCAGCTGCTCCGGGACACGTTTGAGAACTGACTCCAAATCTGTGATGATGTGTCAGTTGCGTCGGCCCGCATGAATTCAGAGAAGCGACGTGAGAAGCATTTGCAGAAAATGTACATTTCCTTTAAAAAATAAATTTAAAAAAAAGCAGACTTTAACTCGAACACTAAGCTTCTGGTGAAGGAGAGGAGTCATTCATGTTGCCAAAAACAGTGATAGACAGAGGGGGAAGCTGTTGGAGGTGAAAAACAGCTGGATGTATCAGTGCTTTACTGTCACCCCGGCAGCCATCTTTGTTGTGGTTGTAACCACTAATGACAACAACAGCCTGAAGTCCCTGCATGGTCCCTAAACTTCAAACCTCCTATCCTTCAACAGTTCCCTCTTCCTCCTCCTTCGGTGTAGCAACCCTATTAACTACTGCACACCCTGACGTACTATGAATGTGCCAATTTTAATATGTCTCTTCATTTCTGTCTCTCTTTACTACTTTACTAATCTGTTCTCTCTTTCTGGAAAGTGACCAAACCTACTCTTGATTTTCTGTTCCTCTTTCTCTTCCCTACTCCTCCTATATTGAAAAAAAATAATGCTCTAAAAGTAACTGGTATCGCTGTTTTCTTGTCAGTGTATTGAGGAATGTCCCGTAGGCTAATGACTTTGAAAATGTTTCATTACTTGTTTTATATTATCATTAATAAATATGCTTCTTGTATTTAAAGCTGTGAAATGACATAATCTGTTTTTAAAACTTTGCCAAATCAGTAAAACGTTGAAATGAAATACGCTGTGTGTGATGTTTTGATAACGATACGGCGATGCAGTCGTTACAATTTCACATGTCAACATTTGTGTCGTGTGAAGCTGCCGTCATTTTCCTGCTCAGTTTCACGCTCTTCTTAACTTTTCTGCCATTTTGTATTTAATCAGTTAATGTTCTAATTATTGTGCCGGTATTCAATACCTTGGCTTCTTTTGCTAAATGAAAAAAACTAAATGTTTTGCGTTGGTGGAGAATAACCATGCACATTTACTCAAGTACTGTATATAAGTACCATTTTTGATGTACTTGTACTTTACTTGAGCTTTACTTTATATTTCTACATCACTACATTTATTTGACACCTAATACTTAGCAGATTAAGATTTTACATACCTACACTCACTGTATGATCATTTTATAGAATAATTAACCTACATCATATAAAGTAGTTAAAATGAACTCTTATTAAAATGCTGCTCACATGCTAATGCATCAGTATTGATAATATAATATGTAGTGGCACATTATTGATAGACTGATCTACTGCATACAAAGTATCTATACTTTTGAATCTTAAAGTGCATTGTGTAGATAATACTTCCATACTTTTACATAAGCAAGATTTTTAAATGAAGGATTTTTACTAGTAATGCAGTTCTTCAAGTTGGTACTGCTAAAGTACTGTACTGAACTTTTAATTAAGGACTTGTTCAACGACTGGGGTTTTGTAGAGTGAAAAAGTATTCAGGTATATTAGTGCTGAAAAAATTAAATTGATACTTACCCGTCACAATTAAATGTTGAATATGAAAATAACTGAAAAACAACAAAGGATATACTTCAGGAAAAAACAGTATGACCAGGAAATATAATTTTATTTTCATAAAAAATACTTCAGCGGTGCTTTGATTGAATGTAACAATACTTTTTAAACTTTATACCACAGTGTATTTTTTTCTCAAAGCCTTAATAACATTACCAACGTTCACATTAGAGTCACAAACTCTATTAATGTAAATTTGAGACGGAAGACATTCATGTATGACTCAAAGTTCTCCGCACCACCCCATCCCTTCCCTCGTACACTTTGTTCAGCACGGCAGATGTTATGAAAAGACCTGCTCGCCTCTGATTGGCTGTTGCTGTAGAAACATTCAGTCTCACTATCATCGCTCCATCCCGCGGACCAATCAGCGCAGCCGCTCGTCCCCTCGACGTCAGCCTCCTCTCCTCTCGGCCAATCAGATCGTTCGTTATGACTGTACTTCACCCGGCCGGCCGCCTCTGCTCAGGTAGACGGGACGTTTGGCCGTAAGGTGAGTGAACCGTCGCTGTTTGCTGCAAATTATATATTTTTACATGTTTTATTAGAAGCGATTCGTAAAGTGCATCTGTTGTTTATGTATTTGGGTGAAGAATAGATGCAGATATTGTCACATCTAAAGAACAACATGTCCGCCTGTTTTGTAACCTGAACCACACCGGTTGTTCAATAATAATCATGAATTAGTGTCAGTGTTTTAGTGATATAATGTTACTGGAGAGATATAACGATATGTTTGATAGCTGTGAATGTTTCAATTGTTGCACCAACAGCGTGTGTAAGCAGTGAGACTGAAAGCTTCTGTGCATAATTTATTGATTCATATAGTGTTTATTGTTTCCTTATGCACTGGATATTAGGCAACATTGTTGTGGTGTAGTGTATCACCATAATTTTGCTTTAAAACATTGAAATAAAATAGTGTAATATCTTGAAGTTCTGCAGTGGTGAGGTATCATATTTACTTATGTAATTGTATGGTTCTTGTACTTCTTCCTGGAGTATTTACAGGTTTTATCACTTTTACTTCTACATTTCTGTTGTACTTTTTACTGCACAACATTTATAAATTTACACAACTATAGGTCCTAGTTAATTTGCATTCAGATTGTACGCACAGAACCTTTTGTCTTTTTACAAAATGTGATGCATAATTATAGATTAAACTATCCAAATAGCTGCGGCTTTAAAATGCATGAAATATGTCAAGGCAGGGATGATAATCTAATCATGTATACTATAACACTGTCAAAGAGAATGCATTATAAGTACTTTTATTTTGGTAGTTATGTATATTTTGGTTCAATTAAGTTCATTTTTAATGAGAAAAGAGTTGAAGAGTGGTGTTATAACTACTTTTACTTAAATAAAGAATCTGAGTATTTCTTACATAACAGTCTATTGTTATGTGTCTTTGCTTGGTTGTTAATAGCATGTATTGTTTAAAATAGTATTAAGTAAACTAAATGCAGTTTGCTGATAATTATGGTACTTTTTGACAACTATAAGGACCAGAGGAGTTGAGATGTGGAAGAAATTAATACATGGCCCACTTATGTACAGCATACCAAAACATCTGAATTTATTGTGTAGTTCTGATTAGTGCACATTTTAAATTATATTAAAATAAACTGTATTGATGGATGCCTGTAAGATAGGTAGTGTTTGGTTATATTTTCACTCTATATGTATATTCATAGTATGTGTTTTAGAAGTATTATTATCTATATAATGAATACAAATGATGTTTAAATGTCTTAAAAACTAAAATAACTCAGTTCAAAACTGAACATGTGCAACAAAATGAAGCTTCTGATCTTTTGCTGCATTAATTATAAGCACACATTGTATATTGTGCATAAAGGGAGTTGGATTGGAGTGTAAGTGTTAATTGTGTTGTAATAATACTTTTAAATTCAGTGATATTATGGCAGTTATGTTCCTTAGAAATCGTTCATTATTTCTTGTTCTTTTTATGGTTCCTCTGCAAATTTTTTATAATGGTCTACTAGGTTGTACTACAATTGTTTATATTGAAAAGACAAACCTACAGCAGACTAACATGACTGAGAATCTTATTTGTCCAGCTGATTTACGTCCCGTCTGAGAGTTGTATGTGTAACATGGTGTTCCTGTTTTTTTCAGTCTTCTCTCCACACCTGCACTCACCTTTGCGTTGTCCATCATGGAGGTGAACGGCACGGTAGACATCTTGAGCTCCGCCTACCTGGCGGCGGAGTACGTGGATGCAGTTTTGCCAGAGAACCCCCTCCAGCCCTCCCTGAAACACGCCTGGGACTACATGCTGGACAACTACACCAAGTTCCAGATCGCCACATGGGGGTCGCTCTTCGTCCACGAGTTCATCTACTTCCTGTTCTGCCTGCCTGGTTTCCTCTTCCAGTTCATGCCCTTCATGCAGAAATACAAGATCCAACAGGTTTGTTAGGTTGTTAAGATTTTATTTCCAGAATCTTAAGATGACATTCCTGTTAACAGACCTTCTGTTTGTGTGTGTGTGTGTGTGTGTGTGTGTGTGTGTGTGTGTGTGTGTGTGTGTGTGTGTGTGTGTGTGTGTGTGTGTGTGTGTGTGTGTGTGTGTGTGTGTGCAGGACAAGCCAGAGACCTGGGAGAAACAGTGGAGATGTTTCAAGATGCTGCTGTTCAACCATTTCTGCATCCAGCTGCCGTTGATCTGTGGCACTTACTACTTCACTGAATTCTTCAACATCCCTTATGACTGGGACTCGATGCCACGCTGGTCAGTTGAAGTACAATTATTTACACCTGAATGCGTCATATTCAAACCGCCCTAGATACTTGTACAACTGCTCCAAAAGCCCATTTACAAAAGTCAACAGCAGGGTGTGGATGCTTCGTAGACTCAGCAATAATTAATCTCGTGGCTTATTGCATGGCTGACATTTCTTTGTTTCAAAAAGGTATACATTGTAAGTCTCTTTAAAAATAAAATTTTAAGTAACACTGTAGGGTTTGTGCAAATTAAAATGCCTTTATTCTTCATTGCAAAATGTATTAAAATGTCCAATTATTATTTTTTCTTATTCTTATTTTATTTTTCTTTATTATTTTATTTTTCTTTATTATTTTATATTTATAATTGAATTTTTAAGTATATATTTGTTATTATTTTACTTATCTTCTTTCTATTTGATGATGCATCACTTCTTAGCTTTTGACCAACAGGCTTGCACATTGATTAAGATCAACCCTCCCACTCTACTGATTAGTGTTACACAATAAAGGTGTGCAAGCTTCGGCTGACTATGATGCTGATAAAGACCTGTGTTGGGCATTTTGAATACATTTTGCCATGTAGAATAAATGCATTTTAGTTTTGCAAAATAAAAGAATCCTTTTTTTAGTCCCACAGCAGGGAAATTTGCAGGATTACAGCAGCATAGTGGATAGTGCAAACAGTTAATATTGTGATATTAAGAATATAATTGCAATATCAATATGTATTGAATAATGGGAAATGGAGATGAAATCACATTAAAATGCATAAATGGAGGTTTGAAGCAATCAATTTTGGAACAATCTTTATCACCCAAAAAAGTAGACAATTTAACTTTGACATTCTTTTTATATTTTTGTCCATACGGGATACGTTGTGGGATGAAAAATATATTTTCAACTGGATGGAAATATAAGCTTTTTTTTTTGTTACATATGCTGCCATTCGTCTGAGGACCTTCAGTCAAATCTGTTAGTAGAGCTAACTCAGTGAGCTTATCTCGTCTCTTCTCATCTCCTCCTTCAGGCCGTACGTCCTCATTCAGTGCTTCGGCTGTGCTGTCGTTGAAGACACCTGGCACTACTTCCTCCATCGCCTGCTGCATCACCGCAGGATCTACAAATACATCCACAAAGTCCACCATGAGTTCACCGTGAGTAAAAACACACACAAGTGATAAGATAAATAAACGCAAACACAAATCTCTTTACTGAGGAGTTACTTATTAATGATGCTGTAGCTGTGACACACACACACACACACACACACACAGACGTCTTCATCACATCGTCTCCGCTGTCCTTCAGGCTCCGTTCGGCATGCAGGCAGAATACGCTCATCCTGCTGAGACTCTCATCCTGGGAGCTGGTTTCTTCATCGGCATCATGCTCTTCTGTAACCACGTGTTCTTCCTGTGGGCCTGGGTGTCCTTCCGCCTGCTGGAGACCATCGATGTCCACAGGTAGGACAAATTTTCTGCATGACACATTTTTGGTTAGAATGTTTATTATTATGAATTGCAAGGGATATTTATTGGAGTGTTTTGGAGAAACAGCAGCAGTTACATCACTGATTATCGTCGTTGACTCTGTCAGTAGTAATGAGGTCGACCACTAGAGGGCCACATAAGACACCAGATGTTACTATCATACAATCAGGTCACATAGAACTAAATACCATTTATATGTTGCTATTATTCTAGAGCTTTATGCTATACATACATTTCTACTGAAGACTTATATGCCCGTGCATAACAGAGAGCACAAGGTTCACAAACTGTGTTGGCATAAACAACAACACAAATTCACAATGTCTTTTAAAACTCACTGTTTTATACTTTAGCCTTTTTCCCAAATTGTTTTATGTGTCATATCTCTCTGTGTTTTTCTTAATTTCTTTTTAGGCACTAGAAATAAAACAAGGATTCTGACAAAAGTCAGACTTCACACATTGCGGCAGTATTACATAAAAGAGGACTAAGTCACAAATTATTATTGTTTGTGGGAACATATACAGTGCAATAAAAACATGATCAAATTAGCCATCTCTTGATATCTAACTACAAGGCAGCAACACAAGGACCGAACCAAAATAAATGCATCATATCTTCAGTACCACCATTAGAAAAACATATTTTTTGATCATTTTGAGTGTCTCATCTGAAAAGCATTTGTCTCTTAATATCCTAGACAGAACAAACTCGGGCGGTTTCTTTGAATGACAGACTTTTTTATTTTCCCTCTCAGTGGTTACGACATCCCTATGAACCCGCTCCACCTCATCCCGTTCTACGCCGGCACACGTTTCCACGACTTCCACCACATGAACTTCGTCGGAAACTACTCCTCCACCTTCACCTGGTGGGACAGGCTGCTGAAGACAGACAACCAGTACAACAAGTTCATGCAGAAAGTGGGAGACAAGAAGGAGCAGTAAACCCCTCTGTGTCTCTGTTGGACAGACTCACACAAACAAAGCTGCTTCTCCTCACACACACACACACACACACACACACACACACACACACACACACACATACACTCTAAAACTGTTCTGATTCTGAATCGGACTTCATGTTGACTTCAGTTTGTCTTCTGTGCCTTTTTAAAAACAGAAGTATTTTTTTGTCTGCTTCTGTCAAGCTGAATAAAAAACAACAACATCCTCATTTTGATTTGTCGCTTTGCTTGGTCATTGGATGATGAAAAAAAAATGAAAAAGTTGGTACCACATGACTTTCTTGTGAAATTCTTTCTGTATACCTCTGAATGTCTGAGCACTTTAGCGCTTCCTCTTGAGTTAAGCTGAGTCAGAGAGTAACGTCGTGTTACCACTCAAGTCGACATGTTTGATGCGAATCCATGTGAACATTTTGATGAAGAGGGATCGACTCATAGGGCACTTCCAGGTTGTTCAAGCCTGTTTTGTTTAAATCTGTACAAATAAATAAATAAATTCTGTCTTGATTTTACAAAAACAAACAAAATGTTTGGGTTTTCTGTTTTTATCATAAATATATAAGCCAATTTGAAAAAGAGTTTGGTTGTGTCTGAATTTGATCCAGAAAGACACTGAGCTTTTCAGTTCACAATAAACGTGTCAAGGTTTTAGGTGGAAACACCACAAAAACACAGTTTTTCATGCACTGGTCAATTTTGAGATTTTGGGCTATTTTGCTTCCATAACATGTTTTCTTTCATACAAGTGGAAAGAAACATCCCAAATGCATATTTGGCTGTTTTTTTACTACGTATCCGTAGATTTCCTCTAAATTCACCTAATGTTGGTATTAGGTCATGCCTCATTTGCATATTTAAACATTACATTTCATAAAACTTGTAGTGCAAGAAAAAAAAAAGTCTTAAAGTAAGTAATCTACTGGGTTAGTTTTATACTGATATATATTAGTATTTTTTTTTTAAGCCAGAAATCTCCACTTCAGTAACACTTTCACACACAAAACGTTTATATGCACAAGGTTTTTACAGAGGGGTTTGTTCTATAAATCATTCATAGCCTGATTAATAGAACATTGTGTTCCTGAAAACCTGGTGTGGTTCAAAGAGATATCCCAAATTATCTCTGTTTAAACCTTTGTCTTTAATATGACTCAATTGAGTATTCAAACACACATGTTCAAAAAACTCTAATTCCAAAGATATTGCCTTAATGTAAGTAATGAACTGGGGGAGTTTCATGATGATAAATCATAATCACCTGTAGTGTCTCCCCTTAAGAAGATATTGGTAATAATTGTCACATTTCTACACAGGACTGAGTGACTGTTTAGGCTCAGACATTTCTGAGATGAACATCACAGATCTGCATGTTCTCTGCAGACTCTGTTGTAGACAAGTGTGGGCTGATGGAGGAGGTGGCTGATACTGAAGGTTCCCTTCATCTCCTCTCTGCTGCACTGTGGACACACCCCTACTGCTGCGTCAAGTCAGCCAGCAGCAGCAGCCACCAAACAGGAAGTGAGTTTTATACACCGAGGACCAAATGTTAGTTACAGTGAGTAAATTAATGGACAACATTGTCCCACACACTCTGAAACACATTATTAAATAAATCAGTCAAATTAATGACTTTGTTATAAATAAGTCACAATGTTTTATGGGTTTTTTTCCACCAGCAGATTTGATTTAGTTGTAATTACCATGTTTAAATCTTCACATTGCGTGCTTTGTCGGACCAACAGTCCAAAATTAAAGGTATTTTATATCATATTCATAAAAAACAGATATCAATGATACAAAACAAAAATTTGCAATAAACCTTCTAATTTGCCAAGTTGGAATCAGCATTTTTGACTTCATAAATACCTGATTGATTGATGATTGAAAATCTTGATCACTCATTTCCGGATGATGAACTCATTAATTGATTGTTGATGCTAAATTTACAGAACAATAAAGTGTTTTCAAACTACACAATGGAGTCATGACACACAGGCTGAACATGCTGATTTGATTTTAAAAGCATCTCCTTTTTAGCTTTTGAGGCTTTCTTGTGTTTTCGTAGAAAACCTTTATATGATATAGAGCTGTGATAACAAATTAAAAAGTGATCCTTATACAAGCTATAGATAAATAAGCAATAGCTTCAAACCGAAAGGGTTTAATATTAATTCAGTAACTAAAAATTCTAATAAAATAAATAGAAAAGTGTGCATTGTGACCATGGAATGGTGAATAAGACTATTGTTTTTTAACGTCAATGTTATAAAGGGTTTTTTCTTCCAGCTTCTTTTCACAATAACAGAACTAATGCATGTCAGTTTTATTTCATTCCAACAATTTTTATTTTAACATGCATTTCTAAAAAGTTTGCTGCATATTATCCCAAATGAGCAATTTTTTTTTTTATGATGCTCATTTTCTGTCTTTGTCAGTCCTTCTAGATGAACAGAGCAGATCGTGTGTTTCACTGCTGATGGAATAAAATGTTATTGTGCCAGAAGCAGGAAGAGATAATATTACATAATAATATGATTATTGTTAGCAATTTAATTTCACATTGAAGGGTCATATATCTTGTCTAAATATTTGGTAATGCTTATTTATTTATTGATAATGAACACTTAGGGTTTAGACTGTTCTTTGTCTAAAGATGTTATATTTCACATTTACCCTCTTTCCTACTTTTCAACAATTTCTCTCGGGCTAGATAAAGTTCAACTTCATCTTATCTTCAATTCGTCGCATTTGATCTCAGAACAAAAAAAAAAATAGAACCCTTCTGTTTTTAATCTCTTGGAGACAGAACATGTCATTATTTTGAAAAGTGTGACCGGATGTGTCAGTCTTTCTGTGGTCCTTGCCTCTGGAGGGAGTCTGCGCTCAGGTGGAGCAGTGCATCACAGACGGAGAGAGGGAGAGAGAGAGAGGCAGCAGCAGAGAGAGAGAGAGAGAGATATTTATAGCCCTACAGCGAGGCTGCAGCACACAGACAGATAAGGCTTGGGACCGAGCCGCAGGCAGGAAGACAGACAAGGGCTTAGAGGGGGAAAAGAGGACACGACGAAATGAAACAGTCCACGTCCATGGTGCTTTTATTCGGGGCCGCACTGGTCGCACTGGTGCGCGCCGCCGGTACCGAGGGGGAGATCTCCTTCGAGTACCACCGCTACGAGGAGCTGCGGAAGGCGCTGGTGTCGGTGTGGCTGCAGTGTCCGACCATCAGCCGCATCTACACCATCGGGGAGAGCTTCGAGGGCCGCGAGCTGCTGGTGCTGGAGATGTCCGACAACCCGGGGACGCACGAGCCAGGTCAGTTTTTACGCATACACAAAACGCAGTGGATGTGCACCCCCATCCCCATCCCCAATCCCCATCCCCAATCCCCCCCATCCCAATCCCCATCATCTCCATCCCCATCCCTCCATCCCCAATCCCATCCCCATCCCCATCCCCATCCCCATCCCCATCCCATCCCCATCCCCATCCCCATCCCCATCCCCATCCCCGCTCCCTTTTTTCCTTCACTGTAGGCACCCATCACCTCACGCTGCTGATATCACACACACACACACACACACACACACACACACACACACACACACACACACACACACACACACACACACACACCTCACGCGCTATTGCGCATAGCCGCCTGCTGTGAAGCTCTTGTTTTTAATGTAACGGGTCTGTTCAGAAACGACCCGTTGTGGTTGACGTGTGGTTTAAATGGGGACAGACAGTAGAGGAGGAGCGCAGGTGTGTCGCGTGCGTGACATGGTGCGCGCACGGGGTGGGTGGGGGGGGGGGGGGGGCTGCTGCATCACTTTGGAGGAATCTAGATGATAGATTGTGGGATCAGCCAGGCAAAGCCGCCATTTTGCTGGTTGATAAAGATCTGTTCGGGCTTATCTAGAGTCGTGATGCTGAGGAAAAAAACCAAAAAAAACTCCATCCTAATTCAGGGGGATGATGCCGCTGCTCATTGGGATGCGTTTTCAATGAACATCCCTTCCAATCAATAGCGGATGTATCAGCAGTGTTGTCTGCAACATATGAGAGAAAAGAGTTCACGCACAGCATCCAAAGGAGGAAGCGTTTGACTGAATATTAAATGAAGTCTTGATGGGTTTAGAACAGACATTATGTTCCTCAGTAGACCTGGGTGGTGTCATGACTTTACATCATCTCCATCACACTCCTTCATGCTGTCAGGACTGTCAGGACTGCAGGCTGGATGGAACCATAGAGTAGAAGCAGAAGGCAAATGTGAGACTTATTGGTTTGAAGGGCAGTTTACAGAGCAGCCACAGGAACTGCAAACCTCCACAGGCTGTTTTTAGATGCAATGCACCTTTTCTACGGTCACGCCTGAATAGAGGAAAAATCGACATGTATGTGTATTTCCATGCATCACTTAAAGGTCAATTTCCTGAAGTCATTCAATGGTTACGGCAGGAGTAGGAAAAATATATGATACAATCTCCAGACAATATGTAAGACTGGTTTCTCTGTTAAAAGGAATCTGGTTGTACCTGTGTTTCAAAAGCTGTCTGGAAACGAAGTGGACGGGCCTGAGTTATCTCAAGCTGTTTGTGTAATGGAGACAAACACTGAGAGCCAAATTACCTGGATGTTCCTTTACTTTATGTGTGTTTTATGTCAGGCTGGAATTAAACCACACATTATATTCTAGTTTTTAAGATTATAATTTTCTAATGAAAGAAGCTGATATTGGCTGGAGACCGATCCTGTTAAAGGTTATTAGACCGTGAAAACACCAGGGTCAATGATGGAAATAAGTCCAGGACTTCAATCCCTGACATATTGCATTTTATAAACATATTCCAATGTTGCTAATAAACCAAACAAAATTGAACCCTTCAACCCCTAAATCCAAAACAAAGTAAACTTCAGTGCATTCAGAAAATTGTGTACCGTAATTGTTTTCCAAAAGGTACATTTTGTACTCCTGATAGTTAGAGGAGGATGTGTTGGCACCTAGATCAATATTGCAACATGAATAGATAATCCTGTAATACATTGAACCTTAAGGAGATTTAACTGTTACATACAACAGGAAGTGATTCATTTAGTTATGCTGAATCAGAGCCCCTCAAAAGATAAAAAACAACAACATTGCATGTAATTATAGTACATATGGTTTACAGTTTTAGTTCATTTTAACTATACGTCTGATATAGCGTGTTTGTGTAAAGGTGTATTTTCTTCTCTGGCTTTAATTGTGTGGTCGGAGCACCATGGATTGTGTGTGTTTAGCTGCTTGCATGGTCACAGAGTCTAATGGCCGTACGTGCGTACTAAATAATCCCGTAATAGTCTGGTGGGTGTGTGCAGGCATGAGTCACAGTAGCGTTGCGGAGACCTTATTACTACCAGATGAGTTTCCAAGCTGCTGCTTCACCAACAGAGGCAGCTCCCCCTCCTCTCCTCTCCCCTCCTCTCCCCTCCTCTCCTCTCCTCTCCTCTCCTCTCCTCTCCTCTCCTCTCCTCTCCTTCCGCCTCTGCTGAGCAAAACATCCAGGGCAAAAAGGAGGGGGATGAAACGGAGAGGAGCTCCAGAGACCGCCGGGCCAGAGGAGAGTGGAGGAAGAAAAACATGTTTCAGAGTCAGCGGTAGAAAAGATAAACATGTGTGTTTGTGTGTGTGCAATCTGCAAAAGACCGGAAACACTTCAAAGCTTCCCCTTTAAAGGTTCCCTACCAATATTTTATCTGACCCCGCAGTGTGTAAGGTGGAGCGGAAATGGCAGTTGCCGGGGCAACAGATCGGCTTAGTGCACTGAGCTGACTGGCAGCTCGTGGTTGGCTGGCTTGCCGGCCGGCTCCGGAGGACGACGGTCCTGAGCTCACGCATCTGTCAGCGAGCAGCCATCTGTCACACACTGCGGCACAGGAAGTATCTATAGCTGAAAGAGTGTGTAGATACACTGGTTACATATTCATTTGCTGTGCATGCAGTGTAGGAACATGGGTAATGGAGGGATGGTAATGCACACTTAAACCAAAGTGCCAGAAAGTGCGGTTGTTCGAATGACCATTTGAAGCTGGCTCCAAAAACAAATCAATCTGCACAGACTTCCATGTTAAAGTGCCCAACTTTACAGTAGAAATTACATTACATTACGGTCATTTAGCAGACGCTTTTATCCAAATCGACTTACAAGAAGTGTATTCAACATAGGTATTCAAGAGAACTAGTCACCAGAAGTCATAAGTGCATCTCCTTTCTTAAACAAGCATCTAAGAGCATAAACCAGAGCAAAAGTACAGAAACAAACTAATACGAATACAATAGGTGCAACAAACTAATATGAATACAATAAGTGCAACGCACTGATACAAATACAATAAGTGAAACAAACTAATACGAATGCAATAAGTGCTACGAGGAAGGCTCTGGGTAGTACTTCTTGAAGAGGTGAGTTTTCAGCCTGCGCCGAAAGATGGGCAGTGACTCTGCTGTCCTGACGTCAGTGGGGAGTTCATTCCACCACTGAGGGGCCAGGACAGAAAAAAGCTGTGTCCGGGTGGATCGGCCGCAGGGACCTCTGAGCGACGGGACAACCAATCGCCCCGAGGCAGCAGAGCGAAGTGGTCGGGCGGGGGTGTAGGGCTTGACATGGCCTGGAGATAGGAAGGAGCTGTTCCTTTCACTGCCCTGTAGGCTAGCACCAGAGTCTTAAACTGGATGCGAGCTCTTACAGGGAGCCAGTGTAGAGAACGGAGAAGGGAAGTTATGTGGGAGAACCTGGGGCTCTTGAACACCAGACGAGCTGCAGCTTTCTGGACAAGCTCCAGGGGTCTGATGGCCGACGCCGGGGCTCCGGCAAGTAGTGAGTTGCAGTAGTCCAGGCGGGAGATGACCAGAGCCTGGATGAGCACCTGCGCCGTCTCCTCAGTGAGGAAGGGGCGAATCCTCCTGATGTTGTAGAGGAGGAATCTGCAGGAGCGTGTAACCGATGCAGTTGGTCATCCAGGGTCACACCCAGATTCCTCACAGAAATAAACATGTTTTACATACACTTTTACATTTTACAAGTATTTACTTATCAGATGAAGTTCGGTACAGGGAAAGGCAGTCAGAACAGGCAAACAATTCAGTCAGGGTTAGGGTCGGAGAAAAAACAGGCAGATGAACAAAAAACAGGAACTTGTACTCTAGGAAACTGCTGGAACGCTTGACACAAAGAAGAAAGACGAACTGGCACTGAGACAGAGTAACACAGGGTTTAAATACACTGGGGAGGTGTAGGTGATCAGACCATATAATGTACATGAGGAGTGTACGTAGTCATGGTGACGTCACCCATTGGTTTGTAGAATGCCGCTTACAAGCCTCGAGTTTGGCGATTTTGCCGTCGCCATATTGAATTACTGCCGTCGCCATGTTGTTGTTTTTTTTCACCGATAAGCAGACTTTATTCGGAATGCTGAGGAGTGACATAGAGATGTCGTATGCGTCTCTGCTAATGGAAGCAACCTGTCAATCACAGTAAGCCTGCCCTAAAGCATACTCACCTTTATGGTCTATTTTACTCTAAATGAGACAGTAGTGTACTAAATGAACATCATGCTGTATTGAAGAAGACTTAAAACTAGTTATTGTGACCATAAAATCATGTTTACTATGTTTACTATAAATCAAGCGCAAAGTAGGGTCTATTTCTCGTAGACTTACCAACAATCGGGCTTCTTTTTGCAACCAGAGGGGTCGCCACCTGCTGGTCAGTACAAAGAATGCAAGTTTCAGACACTTTCGCATTGGCTTTACTCTTCAGAACCGGAGGTTGACGCGTGGTCCAATTCTGAATAAATAAAATAATGTTAACGCCCTTTAATCATGCCCATATTATCATGCTAACGTTATACTGGTTAAAGAAAATAATTGAAACAGTGGGTCTCTGCTCCACGCTGCTAGGAGACTACTGCCGGGAGGAAAGCAGAAGGCTGCTTGAGTTGCTTCAGTAGCGACGGTTTCTCTCCAGAGCGCCTTCGATCCTCCTGGTGGAGTCTCCCAGCGGGGGGTTGTGAGGCGGAGGGCCCCCCGAATATAATTGTTGAAAATGTACTTTCATTAATGATAAGATAAACGATTGATTGATGATCAAAACAGTTGCTTGACGACTTAATCAACGAATCATTGCAGCTCTACAATCAAGCGTCCATTAATATGGGGTTGATTTAATTTAATTACCATTTACTAGTGTTTGACGGTAGCTACCTTTGATAATCTTATTTGGTGGTGTTGATTCAATTACATCCATCAGATACCATTACACCTACTACTGACTTTACAAATTATATATAAAATGTAATTTCTGCTGATTGAACTACCCAACAGTATTCATAGTTATTAAAAGTACACGTTAACACATATACAACAAATATGAACAATAAATATATTACAGTATTAATGTACATTGTCTTAAGTCAGATTTTGAATGCAGGACATCTCTGTTTGATGGACTAGTTTTATATTGTGATATCGCTACTTTAGTAGTAAAGTAAAGGATCTGAACACCTCCTCCACCACTGAACATGGGCCACATGTTTTCTCATTAGAAGGAGGTGTTTACTTGTTGCAGCTGGGTCATATTTGACTGAACAAGAGCTGAAAAGAGAGGTTTTTCTCTCCAGTGAAAGGGGCTCTGGCTAAACTCTTTTGATTCTCGTGTCTGGAACTATTTAGAAGGCTTATAGTATGAGGAGAAACCCTATCTTGTAATGGGTTTGGCTTTGTCTGAAGGTGAAAAAAAACATGTCAGTATGAGGAGAGTTACTGCTTCATCCAATATGCTGCAGACCATCTCCTGTGGACTGTTTAATCAGACGACAGTGGAAGTGTGTAATCATAAGAGGCCACGCACACAGATGCTCTGTCAAAGTGTGACACTGCAAGATATTGTCATGGTCACATCAAGAATGAACGTATTGACTATGAAGTGAAACACAGGCAGACATGGATTTTTTTAGTGCACATTTAAATGGAGGAGAATATAGAATGTAAACCCAGTACATTGTTTGGACATTTTTAGCTGTGAGGAAACTCCTCGAGCAAAGATAACAAAAACAGCTGAAAAGATTGACGAGCTGATGAAAAACAGAGATTAAAAAAAAAAAGAAAGGAAAGGAATGATGATTGAGAAAACGGGAACGTTGGGATGACAAGGGAGAAGAAGAGGGATGTAGAGGGAATAAGGGAGAGACAGAAACGGAAAGAAGATGAGAGAAAGGCCAATGCACCAGCCAGAGGTCATTTATTATACATCAGACACCGACATGCATCCCCGCCTCTCTGCCTTCACTCTGCTCCAACTTCTTCTTCTTCTTCTTCTTCTTCTTCTTCTTCTTCTTCTTCTTCTTCTTCTTCTTCTTCTTCTTCTTCTTCTTCTTCTTCTTCTTTTTCAAGTCGCTTTGCTTCTTCTGCTGCCAAAGCCTCTTTTCTGCTTCTGGCTTTTTCCTGCGCATATTTTCATGTTCTGTCTCTTTCCACCATTCCTTTTATTCTCTTGATTTTCATCACTATTTGCTGTCTTGCAATTGATTTTGTCGTGCTTCATATGCTAAATCCAAACATACTACGTGTCGTTACTTGATGTAATGCCGTGTATTTGCCATACAAGCAGTAGACAGTCCTCTGTTAGTCTCATGTTCAAGGTTTCTTATATTATTCTTTCTCAGAAAGCTGAAACATGTCGATTTGGTTTTCCGCTTTATAAGCTTTTTCTAACATTTTTCATTTTTCCACTCAAAGAACAGCAGCTCTATTGTTAGTTAGACTACAGCCCCCACAACGCTTTGACAATGTGCCAGTGGCTGAGACTCAGCATATACGACAATTAAAGTATTAATACATGAACAACTATTTACAAAATTTATCAATTCTGTCAACAGAATATATTTGGCATCACAATGGGATCTACACCAAACAGTTAATAAATGAATTGAGAAAATAATCTGCAGATTAATTGATATAAAATATAATTATAGTTGGAGCCTTAGTACATATAAAACACTACATTTGGAGTGGACAACTCGCCGATGTTTGTTGTATTTTGTCGTGAAAATAAAATATAATACAGAGAGGAATCTGGTTGAGTTACCGCAGACGCTAGCTAGGAGAAGTTTAGGGACTTTGGCTTTCCGTACATGTATCATTTATTATACCATAAAGCATTTTCTATTTTTTTATTTTACATGTGTGGCGCTCTCCCTCCTCTTTATATGTCTGTGTAATATCAGATGTCAGAGCTGGAAGTCAGTCAGTTGCTAACAAACTGCTTGTATATATATATATGACTGTGTGCTCGCGCGCGCGCATGTGTGTGTGTGTGTGTGTGTGTGTGTGTGTGTGTGTGTACACGAGTAAGAGTGTGTTTACTCAATCTCCCGGTTGATTTGTCTCCCTAAGCACCTGCCTGTGTCAGGGTTGCCACGACGACTGAGAGCACTCTAATGTGGTGCTTCCCTAATGTCGTTGCAGCAGCAGTCATTATTACGTGGTCACCTAGGAGACAGTATTGATCACCTTCCAGACACTTATGACAAATCCTGACTAAGCGTTATATGATGCAGTGGGTTTCGTCAGCCTCAGATGTGTTATATCGACCTGCGGAGAGACCAAATACCCTGCAGTTTAGGTGAAGAGATGTGCAACGTCAGACTTTAACACACATTTTAAAGATATTTAGTGTTAGGGGATATTTAAAATAATCTCTTTCATGTGTTTATACATGTGAAATGTGTGAAAACCAAGGTAGAGGAGAGGTTTTTCCACATTATATTAATGATATTGCAAGCTCACAAAATTTTTAAATACCACTATCCAAGTTCTTCAAGTTCTTCTTCAATTAGCCGTCTATTAGCTTCTAGAATGGAAACAATTAAGCAGCTCATTAGTAGAGTGACAAAATATTAATTAGCTACTGCTTTATTTTGACAAAACAAGACATCATATTTTACACAATATTTTATAGACTTAACAATGAGGCAATTAATTGCAGTTGCAATTAAAATGACAGCTTTAGCTATGATCTGGAAACTCATGACATAAATTAACACCCAAGACATTTGCTTATATCCCTGTATTTTCCTTAAGAAGATCCTTGAAGGTCTGAATGCTGCATCATAAATTATTTGGGAAGTTTTCAATATTTAATGTGCAAACTGCCCCTCTTTCTCCTTCGTACACTGCTGTTGTCCTGTACCTGAACCCAGGTTGTGTTGGGTGTGCACACTGTACACCCTCTTTGCTTTACATGTACAAACACTTACAAACGGGAAATTCTTATCACATGTCGTAAAAACAATATGTGCCCATACGTGAAGTTTTTGCATGTGAAATTTACATGTGCACTTTTTTTTTTACTTTATGTGTTTGCACAAGAGAATAAAAGCTCAGCGCGGTACAGACAGAAGAATACATTTAGGGAAAAAAAGGGAGAAGACACATTTGGCCCCAGAGGATCAACAACATTTGGATTTGTTCCACCTACGCAGTGTTGCATCATGCTTGGTGGTCAAAAATTGTAGATCTGTTATCTGATATTAATACAAAACAATGCATGTACTGAATTAACCCCCCTCCCACCTGCCTTGCAACCTAAACTCATCAATTCCTACATGTGTTGAAGAAAGGAAAGGTCTCCAGATACTGAACATCTGTGTAATCGCTTGAATCAAAGTAACTCATTTCGACAGAGTCCGACTTCAAAGTGTGCGTGCGGGTGTATGAACGTGTGAGTGCATGTATTTGACAGCTCTGTCAGGCCTCTGAAGCCTGTAAAAACCATCCACCAACGTCAGAACAGAAAGAGTTAATTGTAGTCTTGAAATCATTAGTAGGAACCAGATTCGAGCGTTTAAAAATAACCTGACTACCAGATGTGTGCTGGGCGGTGTGTGTAGCCACTGGGACACATCAAACACTCAGAGAAATACGCTGAAGTGGATCAGAAAAAATGCAAATGTTGAAATATTGACACACATGTACACTTGCATCTTGAAAGCATTATTTTTATTCAGGCAAAAAAATTAAATTAAGTGAAAAGTGAAAAATAATCCCTAATAATTGGCCAAATCAGAGTAGAGGTAAAAACAAGAAAAAAGAAAAAACACACACACAAAAGGCCCCCAATAAAAAATGGAGCCCTGCTGCAATTTGGCTTCAAACAACACACACACACACACACACACACACACACACACACACACACACACACACACACACACACACACACACACACACACACACACACACACACACACACACACACACACACAACCTTCACCATCTGCCACTCTTGGGCTCCATTTCATAACTCGTAACTGATCTGAACAAAATACTTTTATTTTATTCCTCAGAGCTCTTTATTCTCATACAGCCACAGAAAGCCACTAATGTCTGGTTTGTAGATAAATCAATAGATCAAAACAGTGCGCACAGTCTGCTAAATGACTGTAATGTAATGTAATGTAATGTACACCGTAGCTCATACTTTGTCACGCTCTTTGTCATTTTGTTAAAGGGCTTTATATAACTCCTTAGTAGCATTCTCTCTTGTGCATGTGTTTGTATTTGCATGCATGAGGAGACGCACAGTAGAGTAGGATCAGCTAATTAGTATATTAAACAGACGGTCATTAAAACACAGCTTTACTGAGGATGGTGATATGAATATCTATTAATTATAAAACCAATAGCTCCTATGATGAAGGGAAGCAGAGCAAGCAAAGAGAAAGCAGTCTCGTCATGTTTTTATGCCTGTACGCGGACATGGCAAACTTAAGTTAAACAAGGAACATTCAGAAAAGATGATAAATTGATTAATTAACATTCTGTTATGTCAAATAATTCTGATATGTCAAATAGTTTCTGGTTCCTTCTTTTTAAATGTGAATATTTGCTGTTTTTTCTCTGTTTTTTATCTTGTCTACCCTTTTACTTGAAGATAAAACCCACATTTTTATATGTAAAATGGCTTAAAAAACTGTGCTTGTATAATAATTTAAAATGCTGTTTTGCTGCTGAATTACTGCAAATATTTCAGTGCTGAAATATTATATTTCACATGTGAAAAATTACTCATTTGTGCTTTTTTTTGTATTGTCAGCATGAATGGTGACTCAGGGATTGTTAAGCTACAAACAGCAGGAAGTTTACATGTTGCAGAAACCCCTGATTTTGTAACACACATGTCCTGAAGTCAAACTCTCTGTTATGTTGTAGAACCTGACCCCAGACCTGTCACTCCAGCTATTCAGGCAGAACAAACCTGGCAGCGTGACTCAATAAGCCACCGTCTCTCAGTCATTATTGGACAAATGGAGTTCTGGACTGCAAAGTTCAATTGCGTTTAACCTTTTAGCTGATGAGTCAGTGTGTTGGTCACTGCCGGAGAGTGAGGATCCAGTGCTTTAGTCTAATGGTGTGTGTGTGTGTGTCCATGGTGATATGATAATGCTTTATCAGTGGCCTTCTCTTGGTTGATAAGAGGTACGCGTTTGTTTCCATGATTACCGACTAAAATGGCTTCTTCTCACAAAGGTGGTGACGTCATTGTGACATTTCTCTTTGTGATCAAGTGACCCAGTTGTGTGAAATGTGATTAGTTTCAGCTGGTGAAAGGTGCGTTCTTTGTCAACCTTGTGAAAATCCTCCTCCTTTGTAAAATGTTGCTGCTGTAATGATGGAGATAAAGGTGGAGTACAGCATGTAGAATTAAAGCTCCGTCTGTGTCTCTTTCCTGCAGGAGAGCCTGAGTTTAAATACATCGCCAATATGCACGGCAACGAGGCCGTGGGCCGAGAGCTGCTCATCTACCTGGCCCAGTACCTGTGCAACCAGTACCAGCAGGGCAACGAGACCATCATTGACCTCGTCCACAAGACACGCATCCACTTCATGCCCTCCATGAACCCAGACGGCTTCGAGAAGGCCGCTTCACAGGTTAATGACAAAGCACGACAGAGACACGGTGTGCTCACACCAACCCGATCCGAGGATTAACCACCAGACAGATTAAGATTACAAAACAAGAAACATGGATTTAGCAACAGCAACTCTTGGCTTTAATCACACATACACAGCATGGATAGTAGTTATTAAAATCTCCAGACACAGTCTCGGCTTCCCTTCACTCTTGTTTATGTCTGAACATTATCTCCTGTTTCCTGCTCAGCCGGGAGAGATCAAGGACTGGTTCGTCGGCCGCAGTAACGCACAGGGGGTGGATCTGAACCGCAACTTCCCCGATCTGGACCGCATCATCTACATCAATGAGCGGGAGGGCGGAGCCAACAACCACCTGCTGCAAAATATGAAGAAGGCAGTGGATGAAAACACCAAGGTATTGAAACAGACAATGTAAAGGATTAAAGGACAAGACTGGTGGTGTTTCTTATTGTCAACAAATCCCACGGAAAGACCAAAACAACAACACGTCACTCAGTAACAACTTATCTAACCCGTCTGTGGCATTCAGCCCTAAACCGATTAGTACCTACTGATCATGTAAATCTTTATAAATGGGCCACAAATATATATATATATAACATAAAAATACATAGTATGAAGTGTAATTAAAATATTTCCTTCTTTTTAAAAACAAACAAACCAATAACTATACATCTGACCACTGTAGTTTTCAGCTAACTCTTCTCAAACAGGATTAAGTTGTGCATTTCCTTTGGGGCTATTTTTAAGTGCGGATAAAAAACATTTGCTTCTCTAGGACAGAGGATGTCGCATGTGTACAGATTGTAAAGCCCTCTGAGGCAAATTTGTAATTTGTGATTCTGGGCTATACAAAATAAACTGAATTGAATTGAATTGAATAGTGAGTCAGCAGGATGGTATATGTGAGATTATAGAGCAGATATAATCAAATTTTTTACAGTAACTATAACAAATGACAATGTGAAACAACTGACAGTGTAAATGGGTGTCTGGTAGTGTTGAACATAGAGAATAATCACCAAAATCTAAAGCTTGCTATAGGCTTTGATGTGTTTTTATAACTCATTGTTTCGCTGTCTGGTCAATTCACAGTATTGGTTCTCTGTCACTATCTCTGATGAAATGGCATGTTTCTGCTGCCCCCAAGTGGCCAAATAGAATCATTGCAGCCTTATTGCAGGTTTAAAATAAACTACAAAGTCCATGTTCATCAACATGAAGAAACATGTCCCCCAATGCAACAGTGTGATCTGCAGTGATGGAGCTCTGTGGCACAGTGAAATAAAACAGGCTTCACTCATCAGTAGAATAAATAAGAAAAATATAGAATATCACCAGACTTCTCCTTTAATGCTTTATAGGAAACCTGGTGTGTGAAGGTTGGATGTAGTATTTTTTTAGGTACAGAATGGCTTCTTTGACTTGCTTGAAGGTGCAGTATGTATTTTTAAGTGTAAGTCATTTATGTGTTTTTGCATTTGCAGCTGGCTCCAGAGACCAAGGCAGTGATCCACTGGGTCATGGACATCCCCTTCGTCCTCTCAGCTAACCTTCATGGAGGAGACGTGGTGGCCAACTACCCGTATGATGAGACCCGCACCGGTATGTGAACACACGTTTTTAGACACACAATCCCAAACACACCCTTGTTTTTCTGTTTTTGGGTTGTTAAACTGTGTATAAAATGTTCCTTTGCTCTATATGAGAATGTTTCCACTCATTTAATGAGACAAATATTTAACCCATAAATTAAACAACAACATTTTAATTAGTTTTTCTTCAGAATGTCGTAACGTTAATTTAAATCAGATGGGAAATGTTTCCATCTACGACTTCCTGTGCGTTATTACTCAGAGTAAACAAAATTAGTTTTCGCAGGCACACGTTTAATGTGTTGCAGATGCGGGTGTTTGGTTCATTAATACTTTGTCACAGCTGCTGTCTAAACATTGTGCGCTTGTTTGTTCCCTCTTGTTCCTCCTCAAAGGCTCTACCCATGAGTACAGCTCCAGTCCTGATGATGTGACGTTCAAGTCTCTGGCGAAGGCCTACTCCATGTACAACCCAGTCATGTCCGACCCCAACCGACCCCCTGCCGTAAGAACGATGATGACTCCAGCTTCAAAGATGGCATCACCAACGGAGGGGCCTGGTACAGCGTGCCAGGAGGTAAGATCCAGAAAGCCCCTGATGTGTGCAATCACAACCCCCACTGTTTTAATCTATCTAGGAAACCCCTGATAACTAGGGCAATGGACTGATCTTTTTAAAATGTTATTGAAGCAACAGTCTTAAGAAACTAACATGTCTTTTTAAAGACTTTTAATAAAATATATCTGTCTTCTGAAAATCAGCAAAACATGACTTACTAGGTTTTGATTTTCATCATAAATGTCTAAATCTGTACGTTTTATTTTTCATATTCTCCTTCTCTACTTCCTGCCACTTTATTTCATTATAATAAGTATTGCTCTCCTTTTCCCTGTTTTTTGATTTTCCCGA
The DNA here is from genome assembly GCF_027596085.1 of Anoplopoma fimbria. Lineage (NCBI taxonomy): Eukaryota > Metazoa > Chordata > Actinopteri > Perciformes > Anoplopomatidae > Anoplopoma > Anoplopoma fimbria. The sequence continues at coordinate 14,438,281 of NC_072457.1, forward strand.
CCTGTTACAGGAATGCAGGATTTCAACTACCTCAGCAGCAACTGTTTTGAGATCACTCTGGAGCTCAGTTGTGACAAGTTCCCCAGTGAGGACAAACTCAAGACCTACTGGGAGCAGAACCGCAACTCACTGGTCAACTACATCGAGCAGGTACGCAGCACCGACAGGACTAAAGGAATATACACACGTGGACAAAATTGTTGGTACCCTTCCGTTAAAGAAAGAAAAACCCACAATGGTCACTGAAATAACTTGAAACTGACTAAAGTAATAATAAATAAAAAGAATACTGAAAATTAACTAATACAAATCAGACATTGCTTTTGAATTGTGGTTCAACAGAATCATTTTAAAAAACAAACTAATGAAAATGGCCTGGACAAAAATGATGGTACCCCTAGAAAAGATTGAAAATAATTAGACCATAAGGACATGTTAAACTAAGGTGTGTCCTCTAATTAGCATCACAGGTGTCTTCAAACTTGTAATCAGTCAGTCTGCCTGTTTAAAGGGTGAAAAGTAGTCACTGTGCTGTTTGGTATCATGGTTTGTACCACACAGAACATGGACCACAGAAAGCTAAGGAGAGAGTTGTCTCAGGAGATTAGAAAGAAAATTATAGACAAGCATGTTAAAGGTAAAGGCTATAAGACCATCTCCAAGCAGCTTGATGTTCCTGTGACTACAGTTTCACATATTATTCAGAAGTTTAAGGTCCACGGGACTGTAGCCAACCTCCCTGGACGTGGCCGCAAGAGGAAAATTGATGACAAAATGAAGAGACGGATAATACGAATGGTAACCAAAGAGCCCAGAACAACTTCCAAAGAGATTAGAGGTGAACTCCAAGGTCAAGGTCCATCAGTGTCAGATCGCACCATCCGTCGCTGTTTGAGCCAAAGTGGACTTCATGGAAGACGACCGAGGAGGACACCACTGTTGAAAGCAAATCATAAAAAAGCGAGACTGGAATTTGCCAAAATGCATATTGACAAGCCACAAAGCTTCTGGGAGAATGTCCTTTGGACAGATGAGACAAAACTGGAGCTTTTTGGCAGGTCACATCAGCTCTATGTTCACAGACGCAAAAATGAAGCATACAAAGAAAAGAACACTGTACCTACTGTGAAACATGGAGGAGGCTCGGTTATGTTCTGGGGCTGCTTTGCTACATCTGGCACAGGGTGTCTTGAATCTGTGCAGGGTACAATGAAATCTCAAGACTATCAAGGCATTCTGGAGCGAAATGTGCTGCCCAGTGTCAGAAAGCTTGGTCTCAGTCGCAGGTCATGGGTCCTCCAACAGGATAATGACCCAAAACACACAGCTAAAAACACCCAAGAATGGCTAAGAGTAAATCATTGGACTATTCTGAAGTGGCCTTCTATGAGCCCTGATCTAAATCCTATTGAACATCTGTGGAAGGAGCTGAAACATGCATTCTGGAGAAGGCACCCTTCAAACCTGAGACAGCTGGAGCAGTTTGCTCACGAGGAGTGGGCCAAAATACCTGTTGACAGGTGCAGAAGTCTCATTGAGAGTTACAGAAATCGCTTGATTGCAGTGATTGCCTCAAAAGGTTGTGCAACAAAATATTAAGTTAAGGGTACCATCATTTTTGTCCAGGCCATTTTCATTAGTTTGTTTTTTAAAATGATTCTGTTGAACCACAATTCAAAAGCAATGTCTGATTTTCATTAGTTAATTTTCGGTAAATTTTATTTATTATTACTTTTGTCAGTTTCAAGTTATTTCAGTGACCATTGTGGGTTTTTCTTTCTTTAACGGAAGGGTTCCAACAATTTTGTCCACGTGTGTATGTCCTAAATATGTCTGGTTTGACTGATGAATTGCATAAGTTGAACTCTTTTGTTAATGAATCTCTATAAGGTCTAAATTACTATTCGAAAAAGCGAAGACTCGAAATAAATAAAATGATGATGTTCTATCTCAGGTGAATAAAATCTTAATGGTTTTAATACATGGGGTAAATTAAAATGTGTATGATGAGCTATGGCCAAGAAGTCTTCGTAGTAAAACGAGACAAATATTGACCTTTAGATGGCGATAGGACATAAACCGTTGTCTCTCAAAGTCAGACCAGATGATTTGTTGTGGTTTGACAACACATCACTACTTCCACCTTTGCAAACACAACATTGTTTTTTGTTGTTGTTTTTCTGTAGAAGAAAGCTTATGCATTTTATTCCCAGGGTCCATGAATTCTTACAGTCAAGTAAAGCATCCCATATGTCTTTGTGTATTTTCCAAAAAAGCACCTTTCCCTCTCTCCTTGAACCAATCCTTCAGTGTGCCTCGTTGTTTGTGTCCGTAGGTTCACCGTGGTGTAAAGGGCTACGTGCGTGACCTCCAGGGAAACCCCATTTCCAATGCCACCATCTCTGTGGAGGGCATTGCCCATGACATCACCACAGGTATGAGCATCTGATGCAAATTCACACAATTGTTGGTGTTGTGATGCTGTCTGGTGGAGATAGCTAGTACTGCATCACAGATAGTAAGAGGCGCTCAAAACGCTCTGTGTTAAGAGGATCCGTTGTGTTGTGTTTGTTGTTTACATACATGCATTAATGGGAAAATCTGTGTTTTGTAGCCAAAGATGGAGACTACTGGCGCCTCCTGGCTCCAGGAAACTACAAAGTGGGAGCCTCTGCCCCAGGATACCTGACTGTCATCAAGAAGGTGGCTGTTCCATTCAGCCCTGCAACCAGAGTAAGACTCACAGACAAATCAACCAAATCTAAAATCTGCCTCTCATTCACCGTGTGCTCACTTCATATTTACAAAAGGGAAGGTGGCAGAGGACCTGACAGTTTTAGCACTATCCTTAAATAAAAATCATCCAATATGTTTGCGCTGCCAATGAAAAGTCTGTGTACAAAAAGCAGCTTGGTTCACTCTGGCAAATTTAGTATAAATATTCTAATATTAGGGCATGTAAATTAGAATTAAGTACAACACATTAGGGAATTATTTGGTAAAATATTTTGATGTAAAAACTGTAACTTGATCACTCTAATCAGGCAGCTCTAGCAGAGAAGATACTGTATATTTGATACATACAAGTGTCAGTTTGGATTCGATATCAAGTAGAATTTGATGACTTAAATTAAAGGTGCTTAAAGTTTTTGGCTTGTGACTGTTTGAAACAAAGCTTTATTTTAAAACCTTTAGTTTACCTCTGTTACCTTCTTTTATGCGACTACAGTGCTTTTAGTAAAATGAAACTCGATAAACAATGTATGTGTGACCTGTATTTTAAAGATTTATGACTTATGAATGAAATGGTTTGGGGCTTAGAGCCACATATAGGGTATGGAAGATGGAAAGTATTGAGAGAGACGGACTAATACATCTGGGGGTTTGGCCATCATACAAATATATAGAATAAGAACAGCCTTATTCTTTAAAGCCCTTGGGAAAGAGTTTAAGTCTGAATAAATAAAAAAATCTTAAACTGTAGAATAAGAAAAAACCCGTTAACTCAACATCTGTCTCCATGTCGCTGTCTCTCCATCTCAGGTGGACTTTGAGCTGGAGTCTCTGATAGAGAGGAAGGAGGAGGAGCGGGAGGAGCTGATGGACTGGTGGAAGATGATGTCAGAGACACTGAACTTCTAGAGCGTTTGTCCGGCTGATGATCAGACCGTCCGCACATCGATGTAATATATTCAACATTCTGTGTGACCGTCCACAGAATATTTTGTCTCTTTTATTTGTTCTGTTCTGTTTTCGACCATTATTTTAATTGATCATTACTGTTTATAAATGTAATGGTTTGCCTCATGCTCCTGTAGATTGTTTAAATATCCTGCAGACACACGGACAGAGAAGGAATTTGCAGGTAGTTTGGCGGCAGCGAGATCGGTGTTGATTTCTGTGGTATTGTGTTCTTTATCGTACACGTGATTTGGTAACCATGGCACCCATCTATATAACCAATGAGTGACTGAGTAAATATGTATGTAAAAGAGCTGTTTACATCATTACAACATGGCTCTGTCCAAAAAAAATCATAATTTTTTCCTGTTTTAAATGTCTCTGTTTCTCCAGGCTTTAGTGCAAATATAAAAGTACAACACCAAAACACAAACACTTTGGACAACTGTAAACTTGCACACATTTACTCTGTTTTATGTCTCTGTAAAATAATAAATACAACGCTTTAGATTTGAGCATATTAGACATTAAAAACACTGTAAAATCACTGTTTACATTAAGTTGTAAACAATTTATACAGGCAAGCCCATTTCACCGTATGTTATTGATGTCCAGTTTTTTTTTAACTGACTGCAGCACAGCTTTGATTTTAGCACAAGATGAATGGTTATAATATATACTGTATTTATGAACTATAGGTATAGCAAGAAACACGTGGTTTTTGTAACGAAAAAAAATCAAAGAAAACAAGGCCATTACACCTATAAATCTGTCCACCTCTGTCTACCCAAAGCCCTTCCCTAGTACAGTATGTGCACTACACAGGAAATACTGTGGTAGGCTTCATAAGGAACTGTTGTACATGTACAAGTTTGTTTTTTTCAAGGATAAATTAACACTAATCATGCAGTTCAACTGGTTTGACACCACAGAAAGAATATTGAATGTATATCTATAGAAACAGTTACAGATGTAAAGAACGAACTGATCAATAAACCCTCTTTATGTTGTCAAACTGCAGTCTTGTCTTTGTTTTAGCTCCTTCAGATGAACATAGAATCAAGTTTTGGTTAGACACGTTAGTCCCTCAGAACTCAGTATACACTTCTTTTTTCTCTTTAGTATTTGTAAAGGGACTTTGTATTTGACATAAATAAATCTGAATTTGAAAATCAATGTGTTGCTTGCAAAGAAATGTATATAGTTGGCGGCCCCGGTTGGCGGCCAACCGCCAATACTTAAGTTGTACAATGAAATATTCAGGATCTTTTCTTTAGATGGATGGGAGTGAAATGAAGTTTCTCACACTTTGTAAATGTTGTACCACAAGGGATTCAAAGTGCCAAAGGCAGAAAGAGAAAATAAAAAAATAATAACAATTAAAAGTATATAGAATAAAATTTGAATATAAATACAAATAAAAAACAATATAGTCCAAGAGTATAATTAAACTCAAATGTACAGGCAAACAGTACACATGTACCCAACAACTGCATGGTACTTCAACTAATAGTGCAATACTATCATGAAATGAAGTAATATAGTGGTGTGATTAGTCACTGCAAAGCCAGAAAAACGTACAAGCCCTATAGGAGTAATATAATACCATATACTATGACAACATACACCAGAATGCTATATGATTTATATATATATAATTTAGTAATCACACCCCACTGTTTGTCTGTATTCATATAGAAATAGGATATACTATAGAATTTAATAACAGTACATTAATATGAAAAGTCTCTCAGAAATATGTTTTAAATGTGAATTATGCAGGTTTTATATCACTTCCGCTTTGTTATTATTGCTTGGCATTTATTGTACTGTTTGTTTATCTATCTGGGGTAAAGAGTTATTTTGAATTACTAAAGTAGAACCCCCTTTTATTTTATTTTTTTTGTGGTTATTTTGAATTACTAAACTAGAAAACCCCCTTTTGTTGAAGAGAGGTGGGTCACGGTTGCAAGGAGCCTGGCTGCTAGGATCTTTAATGCGAGGGTGTTCCATTTCTGGACACTAGGAGGCTAGAAAACTTCTAAACAAGCTGACAGGTACACGGCCGACACCAAAACACCGGGTTGACACAGTTGTTATTATGGCTACCGCGTCTGCAAACAGTCGCCTACTTAGACACCCAACAGATGAACAACATGATCTCCCACCTGAAGTCATGTTTGGGCCACCTGATAAATGCAAGTCCAATATTATTCATATTATTCAATATTCATTCATTCATTCATTCATTCATTCATTCATTCATTCGTTCATTCATGTTAATTGTGTTAACTGGTCATTTTATATACATTTAAACCCCATATTCAAGAGTTGTGTGAGTCAAGTCTGTATTTGAGTTGAAGCTCAGCCTCCTGTAACCTTGTGCCTGTAATAAGGTAATGTGCTTATGGCATTCAAATGGTGTAAGTAACAGTATATAATAACACTTTAACAGTTTTTGTATTTTATGAAGTTTGCAAATGAACACCTCCTGTGTCACTTTGTCAATTATAAATATTTCAGCAAAATAATATTATATAATTAAAGTGCTGAAATATTGTTTTGTAAAGGCTACTGTCCAAAATTGACATTATTCCTTTATAGCGCCTTTAGGCACAAATATGTGAATTGTGTAGCTGGGCTATATATATATATAAACTTTATTAATTTGACTTGACTAGCTGCAGGATTTTTTTTGTAATTCAAGTTGCAATATCAGAATACATGAGCAAGCATTGTGTTGGAACATAGAGACTATGTAGGGGTTAAATGTTAACTTATGAATGAGGGTCTGGACAAGTTATTCAAGAGTCAAACAAAAAGTAAATGTAAACTAGAGACCATCTTGATATGGGACCCCACCAGACATCACATTGGGCCAGGGGCGTAAAGTGTGTGTGTGTGTGTGTGTGTGTGTGTGTGTGTGTGTGTGTGTGTGTGTGTGTGTGTGAGTGTGTGTGTGTGTGTGTGTGTGTGTGTGTGTGTGTGTGTGTGTGTGTGTGTGTGTGTGTGTGTGTGTGTTTTGATCTCTGCTGCACATCTGTAGAGTTTTGTGACTGCATGTTGCACGGTTAAGACAAAATCCCGGTGACAAATCCATCCACAGACAGATAGACTGACTAAAACACCTGGCAAAATACTTAAACTTTTGTGGCAGTTCCAGCTACAGTAGGTGTCTCCATTATGCCATGATGAGAGACACAGTCTTCATTATACAACATTGATACACTGTCAGAGAGACTCTCTCTAGTCTTCTTTTACAGTGGTGGATTATCTACAGTTGCTTTTACAGTACAAGATGTCTCTAGTAATAATAATTGTTATTATTTATTGCCCTTTTTCAAAAAAAGTTTACAAAGTGCTTCACAGACACAGAAAATACACAGTGCATTAACAAATTATCGGATAAAAAACAAAAAGAGAAACTCTTTTAAGTACTTTTAAAACAGTTTAAGTACTACAACAATAAACAATGTAATATGTTAATGTTGAATAAAGGTTCAAGTACAGTAAAAATGAAGTTAAATGATGCATTGTGGACATTTTGTAGTTTGAGGACAAAATGTCCCGATACTACACGCATCTCTGAGTCTATGTCTTAATATTTGACGTTCTGTACATGACCACAAATAACTTCTTATGACTTCTATTCTCGTAATTTCTCGCTGGTTTAATGTTCCGTAGCAGGTTTCTCCACCAAATACATGTTTATAAAGCTGGCCTTTAAATATTGGGCCACTTGCCAATGTAATCTTGCCATTCACTAACAGCACACAGATCTGGAAAATCAATTTGTTTAAGTCGCATTCATGATCTTTGGTGGTTAATGTCCTTGCATAACTTGACAAGCTTTTGTTCTTTCGTTGCCAAACTGCGTGCGCACACTTACGTACATCATTATTACTTACAGACTATAAAAGGTCTGAATAAAACTAGTTTAGGTTTGGTTGAGTGTTAATATTTGGCCTGTTGTTGGACAACAGTCAAATCAGAGTGACTAAGTTTACAAGTGAATGCAAGCTTGACTTTGGCTGTGTTGTACAGGTATACTGAATGTATTATTGTGTACTCCTGCATCTTTGCATATATTTGTATCCTTCAGCCTAAAGCAGGAATGCATTGTTACCAAAGTACACACACACACACACACACACACACACACACACACACACACACACACACACACACACACACACACACACACACACACACACACACACACACACACACACACACACACACACACACACTCACACACATACACACACAGAGCAAGGGTGGCACTTTTAGTCCAACTATGTAGTTGAATCAGCTGTTTTAGCATGAGATGCTAACTCTGCAGATCAATGGCCCCCTCGGTCTATTAGTCATACCGGCCCTATTAGCATCAGCTATTAGCATCTCCTCATCAATACCATTGATCAAGCTTCTCTGGCTTCAGGGCACAGCGGGACACAGAGGAGACCTGGTGAGAGAGAGAGAGAGAGAGAGAGAGAGAGAGAGAGAGATATTAATCTAATCAGACAGTTAACCGTCCAGTGTGATGTCCAACAACAATAGGTGATGTTTTACAGTCATATATAACAAGACCATATCATCTAACTTAATCTTACAAGAAGGAAGTTTATTGAGTTTGTGGAGTAAATCAATTTACACTAGTTAAATTACATTGAACATGTTGAAACACTCTCTGGTTCCAGCTTCTCTGATGGTATGATTTGTTTCTTTTCTCTTTTTATATCACTATAAACTGAATACCTTTTGGGTTTTTGGACTTTTGAGCAGACAAAACAAGACAATTCAGTTTCAGGAACTGACATTTCATAAACAAAGTGATTATTGAATAATTGAGAAAATCTTCAGATTCTTTTTTAGTTGTCTAGTATTGACATTACTTACATTGTCTTCAGACCTTTTTTAACGTTGTTGTTTACTTTGCAGTTTACTCTTTTTAAAATATACAAATTCAATATCATTGTAATTTTATTACAATGATATTTCAGTGAGGTATTCATTTCCAAAATTGCTCAGCGTAATTGCAGGAAACACAGATGATATTAGACAACTTGGGTTTGGATAAATCAAAGAAATGTTTTTGCATCATAAGCTATAATTTGTCATTTTTTTTGCCTGGTGTCACAGCCGTCCGGTCTGACAGCAGTCCATCTTCATTTGTCATTACTCCTTTAATCCTGTAGATGACAGTAGTATGCTGATGACCTGACAGTCTTTGAGAGAGGTTAAGTCTGCTCAAAGAGCGAAATCAGTGATTCCCCGGATCGTCACGGATGATTATTTGTGTGTGGATTTGAGCTCATGCATCATAGGATTTGGCTGTTATTTGTTGTGGTATTTGTGAACTCTGTGACTGTTCTTCATTGTAGAGTGGTTTCCCTCTACTCGCAGAAAAAAGTGGCTGCTGGCCCATTTGTCCACAAAATCATCTAACTGGAAAATAGCACATATAATCTTTTTCATCTGGTATCTAGGAAAAAGTGTACACTGGTCATGAGAGCGTCAAGAACCTTTGAGAACACAGAACATCGTCATCGTCATCTGTGCTGCGTGTGTTTGGTTACTTTTACTTTCAGTTAAGAGTTTAGTAAGACCCAGTAGAGGATCAGTAAAGCAAACAGCCAGCAAACAATTCAGAAAATGTCAGTGTAAAATACTGCATCATCAAAGTGAAGAGTAAATAAACAAAACAAACAAAAAAACTAAACATTTTGGATAGCTGTGATCTATTTATGCTCATTTGTGAAACAATAAATATTGTAATTTATTCCCAACACTCAAATAGTGTCAATGTTGATGTTTTATACTTGATTTAATAAAAAAGATGCATTTTCTGTAGGTGATGATGTGAGTATAGAGTTTATATCTGTTTTATCTGTTATCTTTTGCTTTTAAAGGTGAAATATATAGGATTTAGAGCATTTATATAACTGCAAAAAAATATTTGCTATATACAAATATAAAGGGGTAATGTCTACCTGTGTGTGTTGCTATCCAGGCTTTTCCTTGCTTTGTTGACATGGCAGGATGCTCAATATGTTAAATAAATATTACTCAGTTATAATCTTTGATCTTCTGTTTATTTTCAGTACAAATAATTAATAAGAGCTCAACTGTGAGGACCTAGGATAATTCATTATTAATTAATCATGATACTGAGTTAAGTTGATATTGGCCAGCCCTATGATATACTTTAACTTATAGGTAAGAGGGCTTGAAGAGGAAAGCAATGCATGGAAACACGTCACTAAGCAAATGAGCCATTTTGTTATTAAGAGTGTCACAAGTTTAATTCTAAATCAAAAATCGATTGTATTGAGCCTCTGATTTCAACCTTCAACCTTTTCAATCAAAGGTGAGGAAACTCAAGCTGTTGTTGTAAAGTACCCGTCTGCCTTTAAGTGGCTCTTCTTTTGGTGGTGACATACATTTCAGTAAATTCTTTAAAATTCACATTATGGCGCTAGTGTGGTAAATTCCTAAATAGTTTGTCAGCTATATTACACTTGAAACCATATTTTTAAAGATGTGATGACAGTTGTTGAAGGGCATTAAACCAGTTGTCATCAAACCAACAATCTGTTGAACTCTACCAATCAAGACTCAATAATCTATCATAGGCATAGCTGTCATTGCTGAAAACAAAATGTTTAATTGTTACCTAAAGATCAAAAGTCAAATTGACAGCTTGTAAATCTTTCTATCTGTGAACACACTGTACGGGTCTACACTGTTGCTAATGACACCTTCTTTTCCTATAGGTGGTGCAGGCTGACGGGTGGGGAACGCCCGTCCTCCACCATGAAGAGTCTGCTAAACGTGACTGAGTGAGTTTGTCAGTACTTTAAAAGAGCTGCTTCATATTTGAATAATTAAAAAAAAAGCTTTGAGGTGGATTCAGTTGTACTAAAATGTTGAACTAGCTAAAGAAAACATCAATTTTTACACTGTACCAAAGTTTCTTTCCACACACACACACACACACACACACACACACACACACACACACACACACACACACACACACACACACACACACACACACACACACACACACACACACACACACACACACACACACACACACACACACACAGAGTCTAAGGTCTTTGCTGCTTATTTCTTCAGTCTCTCTGAAAGGAAGCATATCTGCTAGGAGCAGAGGCCAAGGCACACAATCACACACACACACAATCCCAAGTTCCTGAAGAAGTGCTATGTCAGCAAAGGACTTCTGTTTACATTTACACACACAGCAACACACACACACACACACACACACACACACATTCAGCGTCTTGGGCTTTCAGAACAGCGAGATGATGTGGAGTGGAAGATTTATTGTGTCATTGCACGCTCAGTAGACTTCTTTCTTTCTGTAACTGTTCAATTCACCAAAATCTAACACAAAAAAATGCCAAATCAACAAATTGTAAATTGTATTATTATTTCAACTACAAATGTTGTTCAAACTAGAAGATCTGCACCTATAGAATGAGATTAATTCACCTGATTCTAAGTGAAATCTTTTTTAAATTAATCTAGGATTATTTCTTTTTTGTAATGCTGCAGACAAAGAAGATGTCTTGGATTTGAGTATTTCACACAGTGTACATGTGATATACTAAAACTTGCTTAGCATAAAAACAAAAAGCACAGGGACACCGCTAGACTGGCTCAGTCCTGAGTGAAAAAACACTAACACGGCTCATTAATTAACAAAATCATTAAGACAACAAGTTGCAGTTCTTGTGGAAGTTATTTGGCGTCTTTCTTGGCTTATAACAGCTGGACACAGTGACTCCTGGTGTTTTGTTGTCACAGTTAAGTTGTCATGTACAGAAACCTAATCCTGGACCTAAACCTGTGCTCATTGAACGTATCTAGCAACCTGCGTTATAGACGTCAATGCTGCACGAATGTGATGGGTGAGCTGATAAACGCCAAGAAATAGACTAGACATTTTCTATTTCTCTGTATAAAAAGTGTTTGGCGATAACTTCTGTTATGATTTGACGATGTATAAACAATTGAATTCAATTGAAATATTTAAGATCTTATGTTCTGTTTGTGTACAGATTTAACAAACAAGATAAATCATGTTAATTAGTAAGCTTTAGAGTTATTGCTAAGGCTATTTTTGAGCTTTGGACAGAGGCAGGCTAGCCGTTTCCTGTTGTCTTAATGCTAAGCTAGGCTAAGCACCCCCTAAGACTAGCTAAATACTCAACACACAAACACGAGAGCGGTATCGATCTTCTCTATCTCTTGGAAAGACTTCATATAGCATATTTCCTAAAATGTTGAACACTTTTTTGAAACAGTGTTAAACATACGCTTTATCTAACTTTGACTTGGAATATGAGGAACATAAGGGTGTAAAAAATAAAAAGTCTGCCCTACATTATTTTATAATCAGGCGTTTATCTAGAGGACATTCTGCTTTATAACTGGGGCTTTGAAAATGTTCATTCCATCACATCTGTGTCCTTTACCAGTATTAATTTCTCTGTTTTCCATCTTTTCATGCTGATATATTTTTTGTATTTTTTTTTTTTTACTCCAACATGCATCCTGCATTCATTCTTCTTCTCCCTGTTGGTTAATGCTGGTGGCACAAAGACAAAAGCGGTCCGTCTCATCTCTCCGAACACACGACCGGGATCATGAATGTGAGCCACAAGCTGGCACGTGCACACCCACGCAGTCACGCCCACGTGCACGAAAAACACACACAAGAGACAGCGGAGCAGAGGCGAAGGTGGAGAATCTGAGCCCCCGAGTGGTGCAACAAAAGAGGAAATAAGATCAGGAGAGAGAGAATGCCATGAACATCTTGGCATTTAAACAGAGGATTTCCTCTGTACCTCGTCTTCCCATCCGCTCTCTCTGTTTACATAAGGACTGACTACTTCACATAGCTCGTATGAGAGTCTGCGAGTGTGTTTGTGCATGTATGTGTGATCTCTCACCAAACACAGGACAGTAACAGCCATCATTTACTATGAAACTACTATTCATTCCATATCTTAACGTGTTTAGTGGAGGTGAGAATCATAAACTCTTAAGATATTCCCATTAAACTTTCCCTTAAGTCGCTTCAAAGTGAATACCTTCTTATTTTTTTCCCTCTATTTGGCACCAATCAAATTGAATAAATAAAGTGATAGAGAAAGTAAACTGTTAAGACACTTTTGGAGCTGCTAAACAGTATCTAAGCATTTTCTTGTCTTGCACTCTGCTGTGGTGTCAGCAGACTGTCTTCCTCTGGTGTTTTAGCCAAAAGGTGATGGATGTCTCTGGCCACCTCTTCGCTCCCTCGGCGGAATTTCATAGAACACTTGACACTATCAGAGTCAGCAGGCCTGAGGGAAAAGATAATATTTAGTTATTTTGTCTTACCTCTCCTGTCTCTATCTTTTATCAGCAGTCTGATGTTTTAGAAAGCACACCTTGTAGAAAAAAGTTGCTGGTTTGGTTATTTTACTGTTGGCAAAGTGTGGTGATTAAGACAAACATCAAGAACATAACAAAGCAGATTTGTGCTTCTGGCCACCTGACAAATGTTAAGTCCAATATTCACCCTCCTTCTGGCTCTGTTTTTGATCTCCATCAACTCCTGAGACATATCTGGCTCTGTAGCTGCTAACTTTGCCGCGTGGTGCTGGGTACATTTCTTAGCTTTTTGACTGATAATAGCTGTCGGAAACACCTCAATTACCTCATACGAAAGATTTGGTTGAGCTGAGGGGAACTGCAGCGTTGGGTGACAATTTGTATGAGTTAGTCCATGACGGATGCCCCTTCACATAACAGATGGTAATTTGATCCATTGTTAATAAAAAACATTGATTACTGCAGCTTAAACAGCAGAGAAGAGTAATGCTGCGGATGGGGCTCGAGAAGTTTCTATAGATCTTTTACTGTTTCTCTGCAGTGAAAATTGGTCACCTTTCGAGTCCAACTGACTGAACTTAAGATAGCCACAGCTATTAAATGTTTCTATAAAAGCTATAGAAACTAAAAAAACACTTTACAATTGATTTTGTTTACAATGTTCGATAATCAAAAGTTTTAAGGCAGAGTATAAACCTTTTAAAGTTAAACAAGAATAGCGCAGTCCTTGCGGAGTTGAGCCACTGCACATAGAATTGATTGGAGAGTTTGTTTGAGGAAGTAATGCTAATAATAGTGCTCCGATACCTGCAGACCGCAGCACATGGGGCGGTCTCGAGGGGCTGCTGCTCAGATTGAGGGTTCCTTCTGATGTGTGTGTGTGTTGTGTGTGTGTGTGTGTGTGTGTGTGTGTGTGTGTGTGTGTGTGTGTGTGTGTGTGTGTGTGTGTGTGTGTGTGTGTGTGTCAGGGAGAGGTGCTGGTGGTCGGTGTGCTGGGTCAGAATGCTGGCGAGGTACTTTCACAGAGTTTCAGAGACGCACTGATCGATAAATGCTTTAAATAGGGACACAAATACCTGCACACAGCATTAATCTCAATAGCTGGATCCTATTTAAGAAGGAGGCATTTTGCTGAATATAGATTGGCTGGATGGCCACCACACACAGAGGTACAGTAAGTGGTTAGAGGCCCAAACGCCACTCGATGCCTTTTCCAGCGTTAATTAGCAATAGCTCAGGAGGGAAATCCATGCAGAACACAAACACACAGAAACACACACACAGAAAGTTTTATTGAGGTTTCTCCACACAATGGCCCAGTTTTAGATCACTTTATTAATCTCCAGAAGGAAAACTAGTTTGGTTGCCCATGAAGCCACCACAGTAGAAATACTAACACAGAAACAAAAAACTGCTGGTCAGCATGTTGACAGACTGTGGTCTCTGCTGTTGTTATACAGTCTGATTTGAAGGGTTGACCCATTTTCAGGTCAAATGTTTCACCGTGATGTCACAGACCACAACTTCTTAAGGGCATTAAGTGTTGGTGGAATGGAAACAATGCCAATGGGAAGTAGATTAGGGTCGTCTAAAAGTACTGTATGTGACAACAACACAAGCAATTTAACGTTAAGGTTTAGCCAACAAAACCACTTAGTTAGTTTCAGGAAAACATCATGGTTTTGCTTAAATCAATTACGTAAACTTAGGTTTAGGCAACAAAACTAACGTTAAGGTTTCGGCAATAAGTTAGGTTTAGGAAAAACATAAAGTTGGGTTTAAAATGAGTAGTAGTAAACTAAGTAACGACGCCTTAAACTTATCTTCACAATAACTTTTGTAGGTCACCACTGCTGTCCTGTTATTTAAGTCCTGTGTTTGATCCGTCCACCTCCCCTCTCTCTCTCTCCATTACCATAACTAGTCTTTCTCACTGTTTATTCTACATCACTAGCTCTGAGCGTTGCCCATTCAAGTGGATATGCTTAATTTGTGTGTTGACCAAGACAAAGGACCCTGATCTCTCTCTATGGATATTGTTTCCATGCTGCCACAATTTTTAGTTCTGTTAGGAGCTTGTGGTCATTTCACGTATTTCTGTGAGCTAAGGTTGCACTACTTTGTCCAAGACTTTATTTAATAACCAAATACCTGCAAAACTTAGCAAGCAACCTGTTAAATAAAGATTGTAAACATAGTACAATAACAATGATTGCATGTGAGCGCGTTGATGTAAGCATTTAGTTCAAAGCACAGATTTACAAAGTCGCTGGCATGGTTGTCGACTCTTAAACTGCGTTCCAAATCGTCTACTTTTTCTTTTTACTTTTAGTACGCACCGCAGCTGCCCATAGAAAGGACGTACTGTTGCATGCAGTATTCATTTGATTTGGACATTCTACTTTCTCATAACATAGCACCTTAAACTCTGGCGCCCTTGCTGTATTTGTGCTTCATGAAGGAATGTCAGCCAGAAAAGCATGCTTACTGCATAATGTGACCTGATGTAGTACATCCTGGTATGCTTGGCATACTGCAATTGACAGACCAACTAAATCTTTTTCTCGCACACTAAATAGTATGTTAGAATGGGTATTGGAACATAGTCAATTTCACATGAACATAAACTCCCAGATATGATGATGAAACAGTTTTAATTGATGATGCTTCCTACTGTTTTAAAGGTCGACCATCATCTCTCTCCTCTTATAACCTGATGGTTCAGGTTGTCACCTGCCTTTGGGACAAAAACCAGGCGTGTGTTGACCTACACACTAACTAAACTCCGCGCGTGTCTGTGCGCGCGCAGCCTTCCAGGGGATTTGTGTCCATGCCTCGGGGCGTGTGTCGTGGACAGCTTGCGGGGCTGGATTGATAGAGTGACGTCAGCGCGCCGCTACCTCTCCCCGAGGGCAGGATTAGTCGGGAGCAGCAGAGACAGCGCTCCGGTTATCTCCCGGTAATAAATGGGGGGAGACGGGCACGTTCGCAACTGCCGGTACCAAGTGATACCGCGGGCCCCCTGAGACTCCCGAGATCAGGCCCCCCCACTGCGTTTGAGGCGTGATGGGCGGCTTCGTGACGCCGCAGCAAACCGACGCGGCCCGGGCAGGTAAACGCAGCAGGTAAGCTGTGGAGACTCGGGGTGAACTCGTCTCAGGAGGATTTACCTCGGCACGGTGGTTGTCAACAACTTCTGCTGTTTTATTTGTACTGCTCGTGTCGGCAGTAGGTTGCATTTGGGAGATTATGGAGGTTATTTGTTGACAATTTCACAATCCATGCGAGATTTTTGTGGAAAAAGACGCGAAAAGTGTAAGTGGTGGGATACTTGTAGGTACCAGGGATGCAGTGGAGGATCGTGAACCTACGTGAACTCGGTTCTTCTGTTGTTGACCGACCTACAGACTGATGGAGCCTGGTTAGATGTATTAATACACGTTGCCAAATTTACAGACTAAACCAAATATTTACAAAACCAATAGTTCGAAATAAAACTCAAAAACGTTTACAAAGTGTTTATTTCAAGTTCATACAGTAGCAGTCAAAAGTCTGGACACACCTTCTCATTCAACTACTTTGAAGAATCTAAAATAGAAAACATATTCTGGTTTGTTGAGCATTTGTTTGTTTACCACATAATCCCATATGTGTTCCTTCATAGTTTGGATGTCTTCAATATTCATCTACAATGTATTAAAAAATAAAAAATAAAGGAAAACCATTGAATGAGATGGTGTGTCCAAACTTTTGACTGGTACTGTATTTTTTCATATTTTGTAATTGTAACCCAAGTTAGTGGGACACATTATGAAACAAAACAATAAAGTAATGTGTGTTTTGCCTCATAATGATCACCCTCTGAATGTCGAAGCGGATGTTTGGCTCTATTTCTTGACTAACTTGCTCTGTTTATGTCATGCTACTGGACAATAAAAGCCAGTCTCTATACCGCCAGCGTTCAAGGGTGCCGAGTCCTTTTACGCACAAGACCTAATTATTGCAATAATTGCAATTAATATCAACTTTGATATATTTTTTTCTCCATCTCTCTCTCTCTTTCGAGGATAGAAAAGTAGGATGCAAGAGGAAGTATAATGAAAGTCATAAAAGCGACCTACAACCTCTGGGCATTTATGGTCACCTACTTAGCACCTGTCTCTAAATAACCAGATAGCACCCATCATGAACAGGGTCTAAGGGCTGATGGATACTAAAACCTTTTACCGCTACCGGTTTGTACTGTAAGTTCTCTGCAGCCTATTTTACAGATCGGTGTGAGTGGAGGTCCAATAACCTGACCATTTTCAGCGCGCGTTTCATCCGCCGTCACCCCGCCGTGATGAGGATGCAGCTCCTGGAGCTCGTTTGTTACAGCGGGTTCTCCAAATGTAACAGTGAGAGGAAGAGAGAGAGAGAGAGAGAGAGAGAGAGAGAGAGAGAGAGTCTTTGCACATGAAAACCGGCAGCAAATGCTCTGTGGATAGAGACAAAAGATACAAAGAAAGTTTTGGTTCTGCACCACTTGGGTGGAACAGTGCAGGTATTTTGGCGGTGTGTGTGTGTGTGTGTGTGTGTGTGTGTGTGTGTGTTTGTGTTTTGTGTGTAGGCGGTGCGCTGACTCGGGAGAGAGAGAGAGAGAGAGAGAGAGAGTGAGGAGAGAGAGGGGGAGATTGTACTACGCGAGAGAGTGTGAGACAGTCAGTGCTGGTTGGAAACATGGGAGGCGGATGTTTCTCGTGAGCAGCAGACACACCGCCGTGCGTCTTTTGCGCTCAGAGATCATTCAGTCCAGATCCACTCACCGCGTCTTTCTTTTCTTTCCCCCCCCCCCCCCCCGCCCACACCACACACACACACACACACACACACACACACACACACACACACACACACACACACACACACACACACACAGCAGCAGCAGCAGCAGCAGCCTCACCTGCGAAGCTACAGCGGAGGACAGCGGAGCTCCTCAGCGGACACTTTGCTGACTGACAGACACCGGGACGGACGGACGCACAGACAACTCAGTGTACTTTTACCATGGAGGAGAGCCGGGAAGATTAACTTGCGGCAGATCTATAGTATCCGCAACCGGACTGTCAGAGAGGAAGAGCGGTCCTCACAATGATCCGTTAAATTCCTGCCGCCGATGCTTTCTCTGGAGAGTGGATTGACCGTCTCCTAACAGCAGAGGAGAGGAGAGAGAGAGAGAGAGAGAGAGAGAGAGAGAGAGAGAGAGAGAGAGAGAGAGGCCCCTTTTTTGTTCGTTTTGTTTCAGTCCTCAGATGGACCGAGTGCCCTCGGCACTGGCCGCTAAGATGCGCTGGATCACGCTGGTGCTTGCCGGCTTGACTTTCTGGGGCAAAGTGACTATTTCTAACTGTTTCGACTACGAGGAGCCAGACTATGATTATTATGAGGAGGAGCGAGCGGAGACCATTGACTACAAAGACCCCTGCAAAGCTGGTGAGTCCTGTATTTACTCATTTTTAGTTTGTAATCATAACGTTGAAAATGAAGGATTTTACGCGTCTGGTTGCTTTGATCCAGCTGCTGGAGCGCCGCTGGCTCTGAGGTGGCACGTGTGTGTGTGTGTGTGTGTGTGTGTGTGTGTGTGTGTGTGTGTGTGTGTGTGTGTGTGTGTGTGTGTGTGTGTGTGTGTGTGTGTGTGTGTGTGTGCGTGCCCACTGGTCCAGATGCCCCTTTTTATACCCACGATTCATCGTAATGATCTCTCGGTGGTGCCACGTGCCGCCCGGTGTTAAGCCGGTGTCCTCCTGAGATGCACGCGCACTCATTCAGTGAGTGCCGTACCTGTAGGCAGAGTTTAGTTTCTTGTAGTAGCCGAAGTATTGGTGCTGCATTCTGTGCATATGCACCAAGTACACCCCTGTATGTGTGTTTGCGCGTGCATCCAGATGTTAAATCAACCATCAAGGAAGATGAGAAACAGCTGGACTCAACTGTACCAACACACCGCTGATGCACGCTCTCTCTCTTTTTTACTCAACCGCACACACACACACACACACACACACACACACACACACACACACACACACGCACGCACGCACGCACGCACGCACACACACACACAAACCAAATTTTTGTTGGACCTTTAATGAGAGTCTTTGAGCTGCTGTGGAACAACAGTGAAACCATGTTTGGTGTCATAAGATAGGCAGTAGATGTGTGTATATTATAAAAGGTAGATCATTTATACAAATTGAAGATAAATTCATTTTTAAATTGTGTCAATAACTTTAACTAATAAGTTTATTTTAGGTGTGTGTCATGTCTGGTATCTTTGCGAGCTCCACCCAAGTGATCTCAAGCTGGAGTTTCACTTAAGCTTTCATGCAGTCCCAGTTTTAAACTAAGATCTCCCTCTTTCCTTATATCTTTTACAACATATTGGATGTGCAGTGTTTGTTGGGTTCTAGCATATCTACCCATTGTGGTCTGTATGATTGGAAAACGTGTATTAAATATTATACCTGAGTTTCAGGAATGGTAGATAAGTTCCTTGCATTTATATTTACATCTTTGCATTTATATTTGCATTTTTTCCCCCATTTAACAAGATATGCTACAATAAACGTAAGCAGTCATAGAACTTTCCAAATGTATTATCAACAAATAAGTAAACAGGACTAAGAACCGCAACAAGCAAGTATCAAGGCTCAATTTCCAGTCCTAAATCTGCCTTAATCTTGCATTTATGTTCTTGTGTGTTTAGGTGCAGAGACACGTTTTAATCTTCGTTTAACATAAGGAACACTGTTTACGATCACCGCTCTTTGTCCCGATCATTTAGCAAAGCTCAATGAAAAGTAAGAGGATTGTTGAGTGTTAACCCTCCTACAGTACACACATCATTCGTACGGAGCAGGTGGAGGAACCAGAAGTTACCTGAGAGGGGTTGCTGTGTTGTATCATCTTATTCTAGATTTTTGCTTTGGTTACACCTGTCTGCCTGTGTGTGTATGTGCAGAAGTGTTTGTGAATACAAATATGTTCAAATGGCACCTTTTAGGCTTTAATGGTGTCCGTGATGACACGTTGGACCGATAAGGACTCCACCCAGAACACCGAGCGTCCCACACACATTCCTCACATACCAAATACACAAACCTGACAACCCTGGACACTGGCCAGTGTGTGTGTGTGTGTGTGTGTGTGTGTGTGTGTGTGTGTGTGTGTGTGCTTTTTCATGTGCATGTTACACTGTTCTCTGTGTGGGTGATTTTATGTTGATACTGCAATCCCATGATTTTGTGGTTTTTACTTATGCTGAGACCTGGCCGTGTATGTGAGTGAGTGTGTGTGAGTGTTTGTGTGTGTGTGTGTGTGTGTGTGTGTGTGTGTGTGTGTGTGTGTGTGTGTGTGTGTGTGTGTGTGTGTGTTTGTGTTTGGATTGAAGCCCGGCAGGTTACAGGCAGACAGTCAGTCTACATATGTTTGAGTAACTGAGCGACTCTTGTAGGTTATATAAAGAATGTATTCATACCTATGCGCTTAAAATGTCTTGCAGCAATCGCACACACGAGTGTCCCGTTTCCCCCATAACCCTCAGCTGATACCTGTTTCTTCCTTTGTAATCATGTGTGCATGTTTTACAGATTTTTTTAAATTTCATTTTAAGCCCATTTTTTTGCCTTCATTAGATATATGATGGTAGAGAGCAACCAATATTGTGGGGAAAGAGAGATTAGAGGACGAACATGCGGAAAAGGTCCTTGTCTGTGAAACATTTACAATCGTCTGCCTTTATTCTGCTGGAGTGAAGTCCTTGTTTTTCTAACAACCAAGGGACAGTATGGACATTAACCAGCAGTTATACACCTCAGGATAGCTTTAAATGTTTAAGTTGTAACATTTTCAAATCAAGCGGTTATGTCTTAATGAAAATGAACACCAACTACATCAAATCTTTATCTATTTCCTTACATAAACATTTTATGCATTTGTGACGTCTCTAATTTTCGTTTTGTGTTGAGTTCAGTGGGCTTTTAGGATTTACATAACATTCACTTCATCTTCATTCACCTTCATCCTCCTCATACATACTTTTATGTCATGACAAGCTTCAAATTTAAGTAAAGCCAGCAACCTACTGCGCCATGAATCAACGAAGCTGGCTAACTCCAGCTAGCTCAATGAATCAAACTTGCACGCTAAGATACTGATAGTGTCAGCGATGCCAAACCCTGACCCTTTTTAGACCACAGCCCCCACTGGCGTTTCATCAAATCTTACACCACACACCGGGTTCATCAGGCTCTTTCCTAACCAGGCGACTGGAGCGGAGATATTGATTTTAAGCAGCATTTGAAATTCATTTTGGTTATTGAAAAACGTGATAACAAATTTCTTTTTTTTGGGACAATCTTTAACCTTATAGAACCTTATGTGGTCAATGTTTTACTGTTTTCTGAGTGTTTTCTTACTTTTAAACTAGTCAACTGGTCTTGGTTCAAACAAGTCGTTCAGAACATCCCTAAATCACAGATATGCGCACACAATGTGAGCACCAGTCGGAGTCTACACATGCCCATGCATGCACATACATTTAAGTCTCTTTTTTGCACCTGCACCTTCATCGAAAAATAATCAACAGATTAATCGATACTGAAGACAGTTGTTGGTTGCATACCCAGAGTGGACCCATGTTGTTGTCAGTGTGTGAAGACTCGGTGGCTGTGTGTTTCTGTGTGTGTGCAGCTTGTAAGAAGTGGAAGCGTGGCTCATTCCAGTTCTGACCCTGTGGCATCGGTCTGAGTGGTTAGTATTCCGCCTCCTGTTTTTGCTGGGAAAACACAAGGGGGAATATTTGGCTGTCTGCTTATCTCCTCCGAGTCCCGCGCTGGTAGACAGGAGAACATACACTTCCAGGCCTTTGTGAAGTGATTTCCCTACGTGAAACACACATGCACACGGACGCACACACTCGACACACACACACGCAGGGCTCCCTCCATTCACCCGCGCTTATCTCTTCCTGGTTGTCTGCATCCTGCTACTCAGCTGGAGATGACACACACGCGAGCACGCACACACACACTTGTACGCACGTGCACGAGCTCCTACGCTCACTCAAGAGTCATTCATGCTTCCTTCCAAATCACTGTTCTCATAAAATGCTCACACAAATGGAGTGAAAACAAAACAAACCACGATGTCGGAGTGAAGCTGGGGGTCATTCCTTCAGGAGTGACCCGAGAGCCCAACTGCCTGTTCTTCAAATACAATAGTGGTGTATCACAGTAGTGTGCAACAGTATAGTACAATACATTATGTACATTTTGTCATGGGCGTACATCTCTGCACTCAGATGTTACAGAACAGGAATTACAATTAGAGTTCACTCTGCAGCGAGGGTGGAAAAAACCCAAAACAAACCCCCAAAAATACCATTATGATTTCAAAGAAAATATAAAAATGGAGAAAAGTGGTTTTGTTCTCTTTATTGTGCACAATCTGAGCCAATCTGTACAGAAGAGACATCAATGATGCCGCTTGACTAAAACTAAATTTCCCCAAATCCTGGAATGAGGATTCCTTCTTTTCTTGTCTCCACCCAGGGAGTGGAGGGCAGTGTCAGTTCAAAGAGTTGACGGTGATTTAAAGTCGAGTTTATGAGCACTTAAATAACATGAACAGTTTCATCGCAGTTTCCATATGGAGCCTGAAGCAGGATCTTCCACTTGAGGGAAGATCCTGAGACGGGCTGCTGAGTCTAAGCTTTAAAGTTAAGTTGCTCCAACCTTTTGTAGGTCTGGATCTGATCTTTGCTACTAGCAACTAAGCAGACCCATAAAAACCTCTCGTCTGTGACAGCGCCAACTCTCACTAATCTCAAAACTTACCAGGAAATCCAGGTTTTTCTGTGATTCTTCTTCAGACCTTCTGCTTTTTTCTCTTGTCTTTGTACAATAATAGAGTCAAGTCTTTCATCCTCAGGTTACTTGTAAATTGTAAATCATTTTCAACTCCCATGAACACATCTTTGCTGTTTGTTCAAGCGACCAAGAGTGGATCTGTGTCCGTTTTTGTTAAAATTTTTTCTTCAAGTGCTTTTAAAGCTCTCACTGCCAGTAACAGTGACCACAAGCTATAATTGGGTCCTACAAATATAAAAACACGCTGCATAACACGGGGGAATCCCTACTTTAATATTATGCATGATGTCACTTGGGAATTCCCCTTAACACAAGTATTGGATTTCTTTTTTTCAGTTATATACAGTCGTTTATCAGCCGCATAGCCCATGCGAAGCTACCAGTGCTGATAGGAGTCAACAAGTAAAAATACTGACACACCACTCCGCCATGTAATCCACATAGTGTTCAAAGGGTGATTTAAGTGACGTGTAAGCACGTCACTTAAATCACTGAATCACGCAGTGGCAATTCCATCAAATGAAACCAGCAACATCTGCTTTTTGGTCTTTTCTGGATTCAAGTGACATTTATTGACTCGATTTACACAGCTGTTTTGAGATAAGTCATACCATTTGGGCCCAAAATTAACTCTCTCCAGTTGCCAAATGCAGTTAAATTAAGTATCTGGCGAGTAAATTATGAAGACCAGATGCTTCTTTGGCCTGTAGAAAACAAAAATGTTTTTCTGTTCACACACCCGGCTGAAAGCTGCTTGTTTGCTGTCATTTCAATCCAGCGGTGCACTGGCCATCGGTCATACTGGTCCATTAAGTTTTTAGCAGCCCTCCAGCCCCGTCTGTCATTGTGACTTGCGCTTACATCATAGGCTCCACCATAGTCTACTCTGTTGCTACTGTTGTGGCTGTAAAACAATGTATAAATGGACTTGAGTGTCACAACCCCCGCTAAAGGACTCTTTTCATTATAAGAATTTGTTAGGGTTCCTATACATCCACGTAAGTACATTAAACCCCCCACTCCAACTGTAACTGACGTACAAAGCTTTCTTAAGGCTACTTTTGTAATCACCCCTAGACCACCTGAGAAGACTTTATAGTGGGAGACGAGAAGGAGCAAGGACTGAATGTGATGCTACAGAACAAAAAACATAATAGCCTACTATTATGAGTCTGAACTTATTACTGTTACTTAGTGTTACTTGTTATTCTTAATTCCTCTTTAGCTGTTATATTTATTTAAATAAATGATACTTATTGCACTTTGAGGCGAATCAATTCAAATGTTTTACACCTCAGTGTTGAAAGTTTAATTAATATTTGTGCATACAGTTAGTGTTACTACTGTTATTACTGAACACGACCATTATATTTATTGAAAATTGCATATGAGTCAAAGATTATGTGCTAAAAAGGTAGAAATAGCCAAATAAACTATTATTTTACTACTATTATCACTTTGGCCAGTAAGCCAAAAAGTAAAATTTTGGACCCTGCTCTTGTACTCTATCAGTGCATCAGGTGTATCTTAAACAGCTTAATGTGTGTGTGTGCCCATGCCGATGTGTACTGTATGTGTGCTTTTGAGTGTTTCAGTCAGAGACTGAAGCCCACCATGTCGTGACAGTGAGCTGCAGCTACCGTTCACCCCTTCCCCCATTTCTCAGTAGGAAGGAAGCTAGAGCAATGTGTGTATGTGTGTGTTTGACACTGAGGCTGCGTTGTGTGTGTGTGTGTGTGTGTGTGTGAGCAAGAGGACGCGCGGTCTCACTCATATTATATTAAACAGGATTTTCCCGAGCAGAGTGCTCATGCCACTGAGCTTCCGAAGTCTTCTTCAGGATCCCCAGCTCAGCATAAACTCTGCGGTCGGCGCTGAGAGCCGACTGTTTGTTTTGGAGCGTCATTGTTCTTGAGCCGCAGAAGCCATGAGTCAGCACTGCCATCACGCCGCCCACCTGCCACACATTGCTCAATTATTAAATGCTTTTATGTCACCTAGCTTTTCCTGATGATATTTATAGCAGCAAAATCATTCGCATACACCCGTTATTGGTTGAGGAAAAGCCAGCTTGCCCTTACAGTCAAACTCTTTATTTCTTTCAGATGTCCCTATTACTGTAGGAACCCTACGGCAGTCATGGATGAAGTCCCCCCTCACCACATGATGCATGGCTACACACTCTTAGCTAGGTCCGCTAGCTGGATATTTTAGCTAGAAACAAGACTTACTGTGTCTACTGTACAAATATGCAAAGACAATACTGCACGTACAGTGATCTAGAAGTTCTAAGTCCAGGTCAACTGGACTTTGGGTTCTTCAAGATGTTTTACCTCTCATCCAAAAGGCTTCTTCAGTTCGTGCTGACTGTGAGTCATCGAGGTCAAAATTGGGTCGTTTGTCCACCTGGCTGTCATGTGAGAGTCTTTGGAGTCACATGATCAAAGGCAAAACATCTTCAAAAACCTAAAGCAAGTCCATTTGCCCTTGACCTAGCACTGCGAGATATAAGCTACCATGAGTCTTCCCAAATACATGTACACTTGATGCACAACATCTAAACAATGGCTAGTTTTATGCCACAACAAATTTTAAACCAACATCCTGATATTATTTCTACTCCTTAGCTAGGAGCAATGGTAGACACATAATGTTAACATTATTACAAGCTCAATATTATGGTTTAGTGGATATTTGCATAAAAGCACAAAATTAAAATTCAAAATTTGCTTTGAATAAAACGACTAATTCTCTCTCTCATATCATTTTATTGCTGTGAAAACATCCCCTTCAAACAATCAAAAATTTTCTGAGTCACCTTTTGAACACAGTGATGATAACGATATAATTTCACTTCCCCATAAAGTAATCATTTTCTGAATAGAGCTTGAACGCATCATAATGTAAATCAATGCAACCTCCATTTACGTTAGTTGTTCGGTCCGTTATTTAGCCAAGCAAGGCTGTATTTCCCATCGGTTGCTAACAGCTAACGTTAACTAGCTGACCTTTTAAACAAGTATTTTTTGTTCAAATCATCAGCGCACAGTTGATTAATGACACTGCAAACTGGCAGTGGTGTGGACGGTCTGGGGGAATCAATGATTTTTGATAACCCAGTTACTTAAGTTTCAGTATTTCTTCATCCTTTTTGATGTTTCTCTGCTTTATTGGGGCCAATATTCACTCTCATTTAACAGTTTTTTAACAGTGAAGTTGTATGCCTTACCAATAAACAATGAGCTGAAATTCACTAAAAAGTTCAGTAAAGCTGACCAATATACAGATTTGGGTGATAACGCTCTGAAGGTTCATCCCGACGATGGACCCTCTCCAAATTGCCTTTATTAACAAACTTTCCAACACTTCTTGAATGTTAGCCAGCTATATCTGATTGCATGCCTTAACCTAATTTATTCAATGTAATCTGTTTACAAAACTCATTACTTAGCAATTAAACTGATATCAATGTTCTATCAAACCTCAATCAAATTAGTTCTCCAATGAGTGAATCTATGCATTCGCACTTAATGTACAGACTGGAAGACATACAGAGCAGGATTATCCACCATCCTCAGGAAAAACAACATTGCTCTCTGTTCTATATCTTTCATTTGATCTTCGTTCATGTGAGAACCTGTTGTCTGCCGACTCCCCTGGTTGCAGACCCAGGACACCCTGACGGTTTAACCGAGCCATGATCGTGTCCCGTCACAATGTCTGGCCAAACCCATGACCTGCTGGAGAGGAATCTCAGTGTCACAGTAATGTGATTATGAGGTTACACCATGCTCTCTGTGTGTGTGTGTGTCATATGATATTATGTTATTTTGTCTCATACTGAACATTTCTTTGTCTGTTTTCACCTTCAGTTTATGTGGAGTCTTCTTTGAGTGTGGGCTCTTTTGAAGTGGCAGATGTTCTTATTACTGAATATTTTCTACGTTTTAAATTCAGTTACAGTACATTTAAACAAACTTTTTTTAAATATTAATTTAATAATCATTTTCTACCTTTTATTTAGATTTTTTTCTCAAATTATTTTAATTATACTGTGACTTCAGAATTATAATTAGGTGCTCTCTCCACCGCAATGTTTTTAATCTTGTGTACTTTTGTACAACAGCACACAGTTGCATTCATGGCAAGTTATTTAAAAAGAGTTCTCCACAGCAACTTAAGGCAGCCTGACAGTGTCTCCCTTTTTAATTGGATTTGTTTATGATCAGTCTGGGCTTTATTTATGGGTCGTTTCATATGTTCAGTGGTTCGCTTCACTGCCCTTCCATCTTTTTTAAACTGTGTTCATGCTTGAATGAACTTTGCCTATCCTGATCTGTAGGCAGGCAGACACACAAGGAGTGGATTATGATTTCCAAATTTTCTAAATAATAAAAGGGTAGGGTTTGAACAATGATAAAACAGTAACAAGTGTTTTTCGCATAGTATTTTTGCTTGAAATATCCATCACCAATAAACACACACACACACACACACACACACACACACACACACACACACACACACACACACACACACACACTGAAGGTAAAAACAGTGATGTGTCAGTGTAGAGGTATATGATTGGCTCTTTGTCAGCACCTGGGTGTTTAAGTCAGCAGAAATATATGATTAGTGTGTGTGTGTGTGTGTGTGTGTGTGTGTGTGTGTGTGTGTGTGTGTGTGTGTGTGTGTGTGTGTGTGTGTGTGTGTGTGTGTGTGTGTGAGTGTGTGTCAGTGTTTTTTTCAGTGTTGAACAATGATATTACATATTTAATAGCCTTAACTCTGCAGATGCACATTAGACACACGTTAAAGAAAAATTAAGTTTCTGGCAAAAATTACGTTTCTGGCAAATCAAAACATTTGTCAAGAAATAACTCAATTTTCTCCTTCAGTCGTACATGATCACACACACAGAGACACACATAAACACTAAGCTGTTTTCTTCATGATAACTTAATTTTATGGAGGTCAATATTATCTGTTCGTATCTTTCTTTCTGCTTCTCTCTCTCAAAACAGAAATACTTGCAGGAGGCTGGGGGTGTGAACTTTTTATACTTGGCCTGAGCTTCTACTTTTTTAATTTTTTTTACTAAAAAGCACATTTCTGACCGATGACATTATAGACTCAGGCATCACATTGCAACACCGTACACGTGTGGCGATACAAGTGGCACATTGTTATTCCATTTTAAATACTCACAAAGAACTATAATTTATAATCTAGCATAATCCAGCTCGGTAGGCGCAGTAATATGATCACACCGCAGGATTTACGTCCAATGCCAACAATCAATGCAGATGCAGGAAGTAGTTTGTCTGATTTTTAGCGGGGCGGAAAGTAAAAGTGTTTAAGGTTTGGGTAGTGGATCTGACTTTCATGCAATACACCGGAGTCTCTACCTAACACTAACCATGTCCTAAACAATGTTTAGTAGTTTACATGCATAGGTTTTGTAGAAAGCGAGAACTTGAAAAACTTGATAGTTTTGCAGTATTGTATAGTGACGTTTCTGTCCGATGTAAAGGTTGTGTTATCCATTTCCCTCTTCTGTCTATTTGTATTTTCAATAAATTTAAAACAGTTAGTATTTTGCCAAAGCATGACAACCCTGCAATCATTTGCTCTTTAGCCTAATCAAAACAAAGTATGTTTAGAAGTGTAAGACAAATGTAGTGTCATGTACGTAGTGAAGATAAACATATGTTAATGAAGGTAGAGTCTGATATTATGTTTACAGAGGAAGTAAATGTTTAAGTGACATGCTCAGTAGTCAGTCAGGTCAATAAATGAGTTTAAGCAGGAGTCAGACTAGCCAATGCGTGAGCTTGGACAGGCGGTCAATTATTTTCTCACTTATCTGGGAAATGCTCAAAAAATTGTCAAATGTCAGTTTTTAAATGTCTTGTTTTGTCCAACCAAACGGTCCAAAACGACTTTAATGATTAATCGGTTGTCAGATTAGTTGGCAATTTTTTTTCTGTTGATTGCAGATCGATGGATGGATTGTTCGGCAAGTGTAAGGATTGAGTCATTAGCATTGTGCTGGATTTGGACCTATTTTGACCAAAAAAATGCCCATACGTGCTACAGGACAGGGTTGTGAAGTTTTAGGAGAGTACATTTTTAATGGCCGACACAGCTGGGTAGTCTGTTGTACTTTTTGTTGTGCTGTACAGTTTTTAGTCACTTCTGTAACCTTGCAGCACTTTCAATGCTGTCCGTGCACAGTGAACTTGAACTGTGGCTGACAAAGGGTTAACGTGGATCAAGCGGCTTGCACAACAATTACTTTTGGTGAAAATCCTCAAACAGGGCAGAGATAATCTGTTTTTAATATCACAGTAAGTTCACAGTCAGTTTTGTACAGTATAATAATAATAACACACATGCACATGTTCACACACATGCACACATTTTAGGCCCCCTACAGTGTGACCTTATATTTGCTTAATGAGGAGCTTATTGAAATGTGTGTGTGTGTGTGTGTGTGTGTGTGTGTGTGTGTGTGTGTGTGTGTGTGTGTGTGTGTGTGTGTGTGTGTTTGCTTATGTTAGATACACAGCAGTAAATACAGCATGAGAGCATAACTCAGCAGTGCATAATTCTCTAGTGTATTGTACTGTTGTGTCTGTAGAATGTCAAAGTTAGAGATACATCTCTAAACAATACTCATTAAATCGGCAATATCTGAAGGGAAACAATATATTATTCAGCAGTGGACTCTGGTGTCATACTTATGAGGATAGTTTGAGAGAAAGTATTGAGAAAGTGCTATAATAACATAAAGTTGAAACACATATTGGCTTTGAAGTAATCACAGAATATGAACTAATATTTAAGCAGAAGACAAATAAAATGCTGTAGAAATGTCTCCTTAAATAAAATAAAAAAATGAAGATGAAAAGTAAATAACTTTATAACTTTATGCCATTTTACTCAAAATTTGAGGGATTTATCCATTTCATTCATTCTTTTATTTATTTAATTGACAGTTGGATTTATAAACTGTTTCTGTATCCCATTAACGTAATAACAGAAGATTACACTTTGAAAAAAATGTATGACTGTACTGATATTTTCTTCATGAGCCCTAACAAGTATCAGATAAGTGTAAACTCTATATGTAACTAAGTAAGTCAATTTGATTTAACAACATCTATTTTAACACAGGTCACAAAATGCTTTACATCAACATCAGTGCAGAAAAGAACACCAAGTAAAGCAAAGCACATACAAAAGAAAAAACAATAAAAAAATACTAACACAACTCACTTGCAAACATAAAAAGAATACGGCAACCAGTCACCGCCCAGATCAATCATTATTATAGAAAAGCCAACTTAAATAAGTGGGTTTTAGGTGTTTTGGAAACAGCCAACAGACTCAGATGATCTAATTGGAGGGGGGAGATTGTTCCAAAGTCTTTGGCTAGAGCAGCAAAAGAGCAGCCGCCTTTGGTTTCAGGTTTAGCTCACATAGCCAACAGGTTTTGGTTGGATGACCTAAGTGACTGCACAGTGGTGTAAGGGTTTAGTAGCTTGTAAATGTTGGCAGGAGAAAAGCCATGTAGTGTCTTTATAAGTAAAATCCTAAAATCAATCTGAACTTCACTGGCAGCCGATGCAGCGAGGCAGAAATAGGAATGACGTGAGATCTATGGCCAGTCCTAGTTAAGATCATAGCTGCTGTATTTTGTACGAGCTGAAACTGTCACCAAGACAAGTATTTGACTAAGCATGTACTGTGACACCTTCCAACAGAGCCTCTATTGTGCGTTTGACATTTAAAGCAGGCTACAGAGTAAGGCTACATCCACACTAATGTGTTTTCGTTTAAAACCGGGGTTTTAAAACTAAAACGATCTCCGTCCACACGGGGATTCAGCATCGTCTTTGAATATCACATGACTATTCACATACACTGGGCATGCAGGAGTCGGTGTAAAAGGGAAGTAGATTGGTTGCTGAGTTACAGAAAATAGGACAGAGTAGTATAGTACTCTTTCATTATAAAAGGTTGTGCTTGATACTTAAGATCTTCCTCTAAAATCTTCCTCTATAAACTCAAACAGACAATTTCGTGGAAGGTTTTAGAAGACTAAGTTACAACGCTGCAGGTCTTGCCCTATCTCTCTGTCACACACACATCAAATTATCATCAAGGTTACTTCAAATGAACACAAAGTTCAAAGTTGTCGTCTGTTTTTACACTCGTAGCTCTGCAGGTGGTGGATGTCCCTGTCGTACTGGAGAGCATTTATGCTTTTGTTTGTTAACAGTTTATTTGTGAACTTCACAATAGTTCTGCAGAACCAAAAAGGGATTGATAAAAACAGGAAAGTCCTATGTTTTGTGTCCATGGTCCTCCTCAGAGCCGAAAAAACGTGACTTCAAATGTCGGCTGATAACGCCACTGGACACGCGGCTCGTCAGTTGCTCCAATAACAGCTTGCTTACCCTGCATGTCAGCAGTATTAGAATTATAAAGTCCTGAATTTAACTGCGCAACAGCTGCTAGTCGGTTTGTTTTCTTTCGGAAAAGGTTCACGAGTCCCAATCAAGTAGCAAACGCGGGTGTCTACGTTTTAAATCTTCTGCGGTTACAACTGTCTACAGTAGGATGTAACCCCAGACTTTTCAAACTTATGCGTCCTTGGGAGCGTTTTTAAACATGTTTTCAGTGCTCTAAAACTCTGGCCTAGCGCCGACACTCAGTTTAAACATAGCAAAAATATATGCATTTCAAAATGGAAACATTCCAAACTTGCAGAAAGCCGACATCAGTCCTGTGAGCCTGAGAAGTTGATCAATACAACACAAACCGATCTGCTCGCTCTCCAAGCAGCCACCATGGTGTGAGCTGCTAAATGCGTGTGAGGGAAGTCTGCCTCTCAGTTTGTGTTTGGTGCATTATTTCTGTGTGTGTGTGTGTGTGTGTGTGTGTGTGTGTGTGTGTGTGTGTGTGTGTGTGTGTGTGTGTGTGTGTGTGTGTGTGTGTGTGTGTGTGTGTGTGTGTGCGCGTGTGTCTGTGTGTGTTTGCTGCAGTGCCCCTGCTGAAGGGCGAACAGTAAGGCCCTGGTCAGCATGATGAAGGTCTCCTGGGAAGTCCTGGGGTTTTTGGATCAATACTTTTTCTCCTGCATCTCCCTTCCTCACCGTCCACCCTTCCTCACCCACTGGCTTGACTTTGGGCTATTTATGGTATCTCTATGGATTAACAAGACCCCAACAATCAATGGGCCACACTTACTATGGCTGTTCTCTCCCTCCTATTCTCGCTTTGTATCTCTGCTTGTGTCAGCTCCTTTTCTCCGGAAAACTTTTAGTCCTTGTAGTTTCTCTTGTTGTCCAGAAATATCCGAAACCATTAGGTGTGTAGTGTCACAAACACACTGTCCCACAAATAGAAAACAAAAGGCCAGGGGAATATCGTTTCAAATGCAAGTGCCACAAGCTACTATCTTAAATGAGAATTCACACAGAAGATGGTCTTTTGCTAGTAAAGTGCAAGTTTATTTAGGTGTTGAGTGGATTCTTTTGCACCCATTTGGTAGTTTTTGTGGCTCGCTATGACATCACTTTAGCAGAGTTTGCAGTAGACGGGAGTGTCGGTAGAAGCCCACAGTGCAATTTGCACCTGTTCAGACCACATCTTAGAACCAGGAATGGTGTAATTGTGTTTTTTTGTGGCTTTATATGGCAAAGTCACAAAAACATCAAGCTCCACAGAATTTAATAAACCTCTTTTATAGATGTTGAGTTTGACTGCTTTACTTTTCAATCAGTGTCTCACTATATGCAGCCTCTGTTGTAAAAAAATAAGTGCACAAAGGAAAGACATTTTATTGTACTACAAAGTTTGTTACATCTGCACATTTCACTGTGGAATAAATACAGGTTTTCCAGCTGTAGCCACATCACACAGCACTATTGATACAGTATAATTAATTTGTAATAACAGAACACTTTTTTTAAATCAGCTGAATTATAGAGTGACAGAAAATGAATCAGCAACTATTGAATAATTCATTTATATTTAAGTCATTTTTCAAACAAAATTCCAAACATTTCAAGGTTCAAGCTTCTCAGTTATGAGGATTTGATGCTTTTAATACTCTTTAATTTAGTAAACTAAATATATGGATGGATAAGAGTAAGAGTCAGAGTCAGTTATACTTGGTATTATCCCCATGATAGATACATGATATATAATAATAAATACATATAATACAGGAGATACTTTACAGCAGCTCTATCCTGTAGATCAGACGTTATCCTCATGTTCAGCTAACCAACATATCATATACCAGCGTTCAACAGCACATACTCCCAGTCTGTATCTGATATCATGATTTGTAAACCATCTGTGGTCATTGTGGTTTGCTCCTCACTTCAACAATAGCTCGGAGTCGAGCACAATGGCACCCTGACCCCCCGTTTCCTTTAGTGGCAATCCTGATTAGCTAAGTGACAAGCTTCTCCCATGCCATTGTTAATGTATTAGTGTCTTGAGTCCCTGTGGAGGGCAGTAACTCCGCTCAGCTAATCATTTGGCGATGATTATCATTCAGTTGTTCATTGTTGAAGGGCTGAGAGATGTACTGTAGATATGGAAAGAGAAGAAAGAAAGACACTGGTTGTAAGGAGTCACAAAAAGGATGAGGGCGGATGTGGATTGAAGCCGGAGCAATGGGGAAGGTTATTGTGATTTTAAGATTGAGAAAATGTGTAATTTAACGCTTGAATTTTTAAACATTGCTTTACAAACATCTTACTTTTATTAATGGGGGGGCTTTTTTCCTCTATATGAAACAACATTCCTCCACACTACAAACACTGAATCTATCTATCTATCTATCTATCTATCTATCTATCTATCTATCTATCTATCTATCTATCTATCTATCTATCTATCTATCTATCTATCTATCTATCTATCTATCTATCTATCTATCTATCTATCTATCCAATCCATCCATCCATCCATCCATCCATTCAATATTGTTTTCCAGGATATCTTTCAAAGTTACAAATGTTTCTAGCAAAAGAAATCTCTCAGTTTTTCCAGAGACAGCATTGCCTTGCTGAGCTGCAGTGGAGGGTTGGTAGCAAAACGAGGGAATATCTCTAAGTGTTTCCCAAGGCTAAGCCAGTCAGAGGCAGATTAGGGCAGGTCATGACTTAGCCATAGTAGGAAAGAAAAATATCACCGTCTGAATAAATTAGCCTTGCGGCTAGCCGGCTTATCCTTACTTAGAGCTCTTCTACTCTCACTTGTTTTAAATCACTTCATTTCCCACGTTTTATTCCAGCCTAACATTGTTGAAACAGAGCAGCTAATACTGGTAGAAAAACAAACAAATAAAAGGACTACAGAGCGTTTGAATGCTGTCTCTCTGCTTTTGGACAGTTTACAAAGCAGTAGAGAAACCAGTGTGACAGTAAATGACAGCACAATGCATAAAAAACTTTCACATTCCGCTGAAATAAAACAAGCGCTCATCATTTAGTAAATACAAATTTAAACATTGCTTTATAGGTATTTGATTGTAGTATCGGGTGTGTAATTGTAGTGAGTGAAACTACGATGACTCTGTACTGTGGTATGACAGTGTTGCTGCAACTCAGAGAATCAATAACCAGAGGATTCAATTTATGTGATGACTTCCCCTCTTCAGATAAAGAAAAAACACCCGAGCTACTTCCTGGTGTGTGTTGGTGTGTCAGCTACTGTAACAAACTGCCCGGTGTAGAAGTGCAGATTGCATTTTCCCAATCAAAGGCTAGTGGAGCACTGCTGCTCTGAGCGGGTGAAACACTTTGCCTTACACAAAACACAAAAAAACAAACAGGGCATCATTCTGAGAAAGACCCTTGTTAAATGATTCCGATTTTGTTTGGGTCCAGTGATTTTAATACCCACATGCTGAAAAAAAGTGCTCAATGTGCACTAGGTATTTGCCAAGACTTTAAATTATTTGAAGCCCTTGTAGATTTTTTTGTTATTGCTTCCATTTCTGACTCAAACCAGGGTAGAAGGAATGACCTCTTCTGTCTTTTTCAAGATCGCCCTGTCCACGATCGCACAGTAAAACTCACATATCTGGGAGCTGCGATAATACGACCACAGTGTGATTTGTTGGCCACCGAGTAGCTCTACCGTTGGGAGTGTTTGGGGCTTAAAGGCCGTGCTCGAGCACAACTAAGCCATGGTAATAAAGGAGGAGCAGGTGCTGCTATTTCACTTCACACACTCATCTTGAGTCACTTCCTCCTTGTCAAGCTCCAATTCCCGGTTTACTACTTTTTCTAAGGATTTTATTTATAGTTACCAAACCACAAACACAAAACAAAACAAACCAGACACGTTGTCAGCGGCAATTTACTCTTATGTTGCAGCACAACAGCCATCGAAAGTAGAGGCTTTTACTTCATTGACGCTGTTTTCTGATAGCTTTTAACCCACATGATGTGTGTATAATTATTCTCTTTCACTCTGGATAAATGCCCCACATCCGTATGGGCATCTAACTCATTAACCAGAGCAAACAAACCAACATGGCTGCCTCCCACCCAGAGAGCAGCGCTCTTGAATTAACCATATGAGACTTTTCTTGGTTCCTGTGGGATCTGTTCAACATTAATTTGAGAAAAAGGTAGAGGAGCACTAACCTTGTTTCAGTGACACTTATCATAAAGACTAATATTACATTTTTGCTTTAATATTAATAATTTCCAGGGATTATTGATAATATATCTGTGATTCTGCTGTCAAGTGTGATTATTACAGATGTATTTCTCTTAACTTCCAGCTGCATTCTGGGGCGACATCGCTTTAGACGAAGAGGACCTGCGCATGTTCCAGATTGACCGGACAATAGACCTCACGCAGCACACACACATGCACACACACTCCCGGCAGGGCCACACGTCTGGTAAGTGGACTCAACGTGTCACTCTCACTCAGTAATCATCATTTAAATGATCTCTCTCATGTTTCCCCTGAAATTCTCTCTCTCATTACCCATCTGCTGCAGAGTAAAGCAGCGACTATAGGAAGGAAGTAGACAGGGGCCACCTGATATCAGCATTTATTGTGCATTGTCCGTGTTTCGATTCTTGGCTCTTGTGTGTGTCAGGTGGCCTGGAGGAACATGCAGTTTCTAAGAAGAAAGGATCTTTATATCTACTGCTCGATAGAATACGCAGGTTCGGCTTCGGTAAGGAATCTAAACTTTACTTGTCACTCTAATAATGGATGTTCTTCATTTTTTAGCCAAGAAAATACAAATCCTATATCCTTTACCTTACTGCAGACATACCATAATGACATCCTAAATCTTCTGGGAGGCCACTGGTTTACATATATTTCCATACAGTATGAAAATCAACTTTCCTGCAAAGTCATGGAGCTTTTATTAGACTTCTATAACCCAGCTGTCTGAGACACTTTGAATACACTATGAATAAGATTTCTGCATGCAAGTTGATGAAGTGTTCATTGTGATATACGACCATGTCAAGCAAGTTAAAAATATCTGCAAGTTCATTTTTTAATGTCAAAGTGAAATGAATGGAACTATATGAAGGTCCTTGCTTGGATCAGTACTGCACAGAAAGTGGTTTCCTCAGCCTTCAGCTGCATTTAAAAATAGAGGAGAGATTCATATTTTGGAATATGTCAATACAATAAAAAATAATATTGGGAGACCATGTTAAAAAACACATTTGCTGGACAAAATATCAGCCTTCTAATTTAGCTACCAGGTTCTTTGCAAAGTTTGATTGATCTGAGTTATTTTAACAGTTTTCACATTGTAGCCAGTAGGTCATTGCAAGAAGTAATCTTGGCTCAATATTTCAAACGAGGAACACCAAAAAAATATCAGCCTCAACTTTTCCCCTCAAGAATCCTGCGCAAAGCAAAGTGCCCTTTTTTATGTGATGAGGTGGGTGGGCACCTCTAAATGACAATCACTCTAAGATGAAGCCTACAGGCCAAAATGCAGTTTCATAATGTAGCTGTTTTCATTACTCAAAGTCTTGTTCCAAAACTGTTAATGCAAAATCAGATCCAGAACTACAGAATGTTTGAGTTAACTTTTTTTAGCACAACTCAACTCAGTCATCAAACATCACAAAGTTCTTCAAATTAAAACAGTATATTGCACAGCCAGAGCTATATCTGTTTGACTTTTATTACCTTCTGATTGGAGAACAAACTCTGAAAGGTCACATATAAAAATAAATAGCGTGATCCAATAATCTCACAGCACATTTATGAACTGATATACATAATAATAGACCAGTAATGTATTCAGTCTGAACACACAAAGGTTGATTTAACTGTTGTTTCTTGCTCGGTTAGACTATCTCCCCAAGAATTCCAGCAAGGGAGCTGCCAGTCCCAAGAGCCAAACTGGGAAAGGTGGGAAGTCTGGGAACGTTGTGAAAAGCCGTATTCGTCGAGCGGCCACATCCCGAGCTGAGAGGATATGGCCTGGAGGAGTCATTCCCTACGTCATAGGAGGAAACTTTACTGGTAAGCAGCTCTTCTGGACCGTTGCCCGTATGATTCAACAGTAAATTAAACACCGACGTGCGATTGTGTAAAAGTAGGATGTAAAATTTGTGTGTTTCAGGCAGCCAGAGGGCCATGTTCAAGCAGGCCATGCGTCACTGGGAGAAACAGACGTGCGTAACTTTCATTGAGAAGACAGATGAGGAAAGCTACATCGTGTTCACCTACAGACCCTGCGGGTGAGTAGGGTGACCCTCTGTGTGTGTGTGTGTGTGTGTGTGTGTGTGTGTGTGGTTGTGTTTGAGTGTGTAACTAGAGTTCAGTAGTGACCTTGTCACAGCGTGAGACGATACAGTCACTCAACAATGGCTCCACTTTCCTTCCTGTCCTGCCGCTGTTTCCCCGTCCCACCAATCACGCCGCTCACTCTACATTATTGTATCTTTGTGCAGTTTTTTTTATTTTGTTCATATGCTGCAGAAGTGCATTGTTCTGTGGAGTGGCAGCCCGGTGGGGTCATAGTGTGTTTGGACAGAGTGTCTTGTAAGTTGTAAGGTTTTTAGAACGCCTGAAATTAGGACGCTTTGGTTTGTCTCTCCAAGCTTTTGTTGGGCAGATGGTTGAAAGAGTATGACATGTCGGATATTGATATGAAACATTCAGAAAGTGATTAGTTGACAAAAAAGTGAATGAACCAACAGCAACTGGAATAATTGCTTAATTGGAGTAATGTATCAAGTAAAAGGTTCAAGGATATTAAATATGGGGATTTTAATGCTTTTTTTAATTTCATGTTATTGTGAATAAAAATGTTGTTTTTGACATTTGGCTGTACAAAAGAATACATTTAAAAGCGTGTCATGTTGTGTCATGGTTGCATAATTTTTTATCAATAGCTTTTTGCATTGAGCAGCTTTCAGACATATTGGATATCTTTGGAAACCTTGATATCTTGACTATAAGTTAACAAGGCTGGTATGTTTTGGTATTTTGGTCACGATATGGAAACTCAGTTATTGTATTGTATTGCCTCTAGTATAATACCCAGAGCCACATTTTCTTTCGGACTTCTGTGGACTGAACAATTATTCTAAGGCAAAGGAGAGTCTGCAGTAATCTGCATGCCGTTTCTTTACTCTCAAAATACTATTTAATGCCCGCTGAGGATCTTGAACAATTAAAGTGTTGCACTGTAACAGTGAATGTTTTGTCTGAAAAAAAGAAACAGTGTAGATTCTACTGCGTTTATCTTAATTTTTCTTGTTTGGTCCTGCACAGTTACACATGACACAAATTCTAATGAAGTTCGTTTTGAATGCCATTTAGATGAGTAAAGGATCTGCATGTCAACAGATGATGCCAGTTGTCTCGGGCTCTTTGATTGGCTGGCTGCATTGGAGATTAGACACTTTAATCTGATGTATAAATACCCTGCCGCTTGGATGTGTGACAGAAACAGACAGCGACAGAGAGTAATGCATAAAAATATATTTTTTTACAACAGAGCCACAGTAAATGTAGTGACGCCGTTGTGGGTGAAGTGCTGATACTAGAGCTGTAAATGCTGGAAGAAAATACTCTATATCTACTCCAGTGACTCCTGATCCTTACCCTGCAATCAACTCTTTGGATAACTTTAATCAGATTTGTTAGCCTGGCACGGATGTCTCGGCTAACCAGAAAAAAGGACGTGTGTATGCTTTTGTGTGTGTGTGTGTGTGTGTGTGTGTGTGTGTGTGTGTGTGTGTGTGTGTGTGTGTGTGTGTGTGTGTGTGTGTGTGTGTGTGTGTTCAGCTTATTCACATTTGGTTATGAAAGTGCAGCATTATCTCAGCACTGTATGTAAATAAATTGCTTTCCCTCTATTGGACATAGTATGGGGCATGAAATCATGAAAAGACTGTGTGTGTGTGTGTGTGTGTGTGTGTGTGTGTGTGTGTGTGTGTGTGTGTGTGTGTGTGTGTGTGTGTGTGTGTGTGTGTGTGTGTGTGTTCATACAGCACTTCCACTGCCCAATGTGTAGTAGATATCATCTGCCTATATTCCTGCTATCAACTTCTTACTGCTCCTTACTAGGTGTTGTTCCTATGTGGGTCGTCGTGGCAACGGGCCCCAGGCTATCTCCATAGGCAAGAACTGTGACAAGTTTGGCATCGTGGTGCACGAACTGGGCCACGTCATCGGCTTCTGGCACGAGCACACACGGCCTGACCGCGACGATCATGTGACCATCATTCGCGACAACATCCAACCAGGTGAGACTAAATGCCCACGATGCACCTGGGTCTCTAGTTGGAGTCATCCAGGGTTGTTTCTAGCTGGAGACTAGTGAGGACATTTAGGGACAACGTGTGTTTGTGTGTGTGTGTGGGTGTGTGCGTTTTTAAATTCACACTAGTGTCTGACCCTGTGTGAGTGTGAATGAGGCTTTTAATGACTGTGAAGTCACCTCGACCCCCAGACTGTCTCTTTTCCTCCCACACACTCCTCTGCACCCCAACACAGTCTGACAGGTGTTAAATCAAATGATGCAGCAGTGAATCAGACCTGACACAAGGTTTTGTTTAACATACCAGAGCTCTGCACTACGCTGCTTTATCAAACTACACGTATTTTCATAAATGCTGTTATCTATGCAGACTTTATCATTTAAATTAAATATTTGTGTGTGCTTTTGTTGTTGCACTCTATTTCGTTTATCAAACTAAAACCCTCTACTGTTGCTGTCCTTGAATGTGTGCAAATGTGTGTGT
Organism: Anoplopoma fimbria; assembly: GCF_027596085.1. Taxonomy (NCBI): domain Eukaryota; kingdom Metazoa; phylum Chordata; class Actinopteri; order Perciformes; family Anoplopomatidae; genus Anoplopoma; species Anoplopoma fimbria. The sequence continues at coordinate 14,478,563 of NC_072457.1, forward strand.
GTTTGTATGTGCTGTTCCCAGGCCAGGAGTATAACTTTCTCAAGATGGAGCCAGGGGAGGTCAACTCTCTCGGGGAACCATATGATTTTGATAGCATCATGCACTACGCCAGGAACACCTTCTCACGGTAACCAGCAGCACAATCTCATCTCTTGAGTCGTGTACAATGTGCCAAAGAGTTTTTTCTCAAGTTTAAAGTAATTTCGTTGGAACAGTGAAGTTTTTAAATGTTTCTCTATGTTGATGTTGTTTAGTGTTGTGTAGTACAAGTGATGGCTCAGTGCAACATGTGAAAAATGAATATAGAAAGACTGCCATCTTCCTTTTCCTGGGAACAAAGTGAATTACTTATTGTTCAACATATACAACGTGAGATCATAGTGAAGGGGATGTAGTTTGGTTTCGTTTGTTGACTCCAGCCCACATGTCAGAGTGCCTTGATAAGTCTTGGGGATTGACAGAATACTAACCAAACAGAATATGTTATTAAATATGAACCACATAACATATTTGTATTTGTACTGTAGCTGGAATAAAACTTATTTCAGAGTCAAGCAAGTGTTACTAATTTGTAGCAGCTTTTCCCAATCTTTTGACTTAAAACAAATCAATATCTTATTGTGACCACATTGAATGAGTTGTTCATGTCCTCCAACACTGACAAGTTCAAATACAAAGCAGCAATAACCAATATTCTTATTATCTCAATGTGAACGGGGTCGCTGGTAGTGATGAACCTACAGAGAATTAGCACCTTAATCTGTAGCTCCTATCAGCTTCACAGGGCTTTATAGCAAGTTTCAGCTCAATGTTTAGCTTTCTTGCCCACAACTTTACTGTTTATGCCCCAAAAAAAGCCACTGATTAAGTGTATCTGAGCTCTGAGCAGCTGTAGCGCACTTTCGGAGAAACTAGAAATAATCACTTACCAGCACAGAAAAACTAACGGAAACTTTTCAGTATCATAAAATCCCTTCCTATGTTTTCTCCACCTTCTGAAATCAGCCAGCTATTTGGCAGTGAGAGCAGTCATGGGTTCACTTTCCATCTGAAGATGCTTTTCAATTTCTGCAATACCTTCTCTCATAACCCCACCTATTCCCAACTCAGCCCCAAATCACACATCAGATGTAACAATAAAACACAGCATTGGACATATGTTATATAGTTTTGAGGATACATGACAGCGTGTTTATATATTTTCTTTGATTTCCTTGAAATCAGAGCATGATGAGTGCTGATTCTCTCTTTTCCTTCCTGAAGAGGGATGTTCCTCGACACCATCCTTCCATCCAGAGATGAAAACGGGGTCCGGCCAGCTATTGGCCAGCGAACCAGGCTCAGTAAAGGAGACATTGCACAGGCAAGGAAGCTGTATAGATGTCCAGGTACTGACATATTTACTATAACACCACAGTGTGTGTGTGTGTGTGTGTGTGTGTATGTGTGTGTGTGTGTGTGTGTGTGTGTGTGTGTGTGTGTGTGTGTGTGTGTGTGTGTGTGTGTGTGTGTGTGTGTGTGTGTGTGTGTGTGTGTGTGTCTGTGTCTGTGTGTATGTATGTGTGTGTGTGTGTCATTCTAGCCAGAATGGTTATGGAACAAAACATGAACTCTGTTTATCTGCTCTCATCTTTGGTGTTAAAATGTGCTCGCCCCTCCGTTCTCCAAGGCACAGAGGTGAAGTTGAGTAATTTGTTTTTCCATGTGACGCTTCCCTCTCTGTTTTTTGGGTCTCACACACATCATACACACTTATCCCATCAGTTGTTGCGCACAACTGTGCCGTTTTGGACGTCCCTCTGGTCCCTGTTGCATTACTGCATACGAGCTGTGCAGTAATGTCGCAACGGTTAATGATCACAAATGCCACCATGATTTTTGGCCCACACACACACACACACACACACACACACACACACACACACACACACACACACACACACACACACACACACACACACACACACACACACACACACACACACACACACACACATCCCCAGGACAGGTTCACTCTTTAGGTCTTTTTTTTTTTTAGGATTTTTTTCTGTCAAAATCCAATTAATCTTACAACATGCAATTATGGAATTTATTTCATTTGTTAATGTTATTAACTCCATAAATATTACAGGATATATGTCGTTCTACTAAATTCATTTTGATACTGGGGCGAGAACAAGACTGTGTTTGCATTTCCCATCTGGAAATATACACAACTTCAACCTTATAAGGTCATAAGTGATACCATATTCACTGACAGATGAACAGAGCCCCAGGGCATTGTGGGGGAAAACAGCATGCATGATGGGATAGGAGGGGCACATTTGGCTAACCTCCTTTTGAGAGGGAGCGACGGCATTACACTCAGACTGAAGGATAAAGAGAGCAATATTATCTGGATAATTTTCCCTGAATTCACATCCAGCTGTAATAGTTCTCTTTTGCTGTCGTCATTGTGATAAATTTAAAGTCGGTCAGTCTTGTTCCCTTACAGTAAATGACTCTGTTTAATTCTGCTCAATGGTGACGAGGCTTAATGACTGTGGTTCGACCACACATGTATACGAATACAAACATACTGCAGACATACTGCAGGAGGGTAATTTTATGTCCTTTACTGTTTTCCCAATCAGAACAACACATCTAACTGTTTCCATATGGAGAGATCAGATCTTATAGAATAAGGCTGTTGTTTTGTCAAAACAATTCTCCAGTATGTTTATTTTGTTAATTGGCAGTAAAAGATTGAGAATAATAATAGATATGTGAGCCATGTGTTCTTTAGTAATGTACCAACCATAAGTATTGGTACACAGCTGAAAGGATTACGCACAACAGCAGGACTCAACACTAAAATGTAACTCCATCTGTGTGTGTGTGTGTGTGTGTGTGTGTGTGTGTGTGTGTGTGTGTGTGTGTGTGTGTGTGTGTGTGTGTGTGTGTGTGTGTGTGTGTTTTGTGTGTGTTTTGCAGCGAGAGACGCTCCAAGAGTCAACGGGCAACTTCTCGTCTCCTGGTTACCCCAACGGATACCCTTCGTACACACACTGTGTCTGGAGAATATCAGTTACACCCGGAGAAAAGGTGCACACACACACACACACACACACACACACACACACACACACACACACACACACACACACACACACACACACACACACACACACACACACACACACACACACACACACACACACACACACACACACACACACACACACACACATACACAGTAGCAGGGAATCTGCATGCACTAACAAAAAGAGACGGCTGACAGAATGACTCTATATTGATGATATCCTCACAATAAAGGACCACTCTTCCTGTCTTCTGCCTCTCCTCGTCTCCTCGTCTGTACCAAATATGTTGTAAATATTTACTTTTGTTCCTTCAGATTGTTCTCAACTTCACCACCATGGATCTGTATAAAAGCAGCCTGTGTTGGTACGACTACATCGAGGTTCGGGATGGATACTGGAGGAAAGCTCCACTGCTCGGTAAGATCCAGGGACAGTCAGCCAGTAGGAGCACTGGTTACCTTTTAATAAACTGGCTTTTCTTATTCACTTGATCTTTCATTGTAGAATATATATTGCATTGTACAAAAGTTTTTCAATATTTTGGCATAAACCCCCTTTTCAAGTTTTTTGTATACCTTTATGTATGCACATACACAGAAAGAGGTATTTTAAAGCCCTCAATCTTCTCTTCCAGGAGAATATACACATCTACACACATTTACACATCTATATTCACCCGCCTCTCCACATGTATACAGTCTACACCTATGTGCACTTCTACTTCAATCTGTCAGCATTTTTTTGTGGTTTGCTTTCAGACGTTTGCCAATCTAACAGTCTAGTATTCCCATCGAGTAGAGGAAAGTAACAGCAAACATTAGCAGATTCAAACAAAGTCTGCTTGCATTGGGATTATAAATAGATTTATTCCAAATTGTAATGAATTTGTCTTTCTGGATCCTCACAGAATAAGTCAACTTTTCAATGATAAATAATTCCCGGATTATTCCATACCAGTCCTCCATTGTAGGCGTTTCTGGATTTAGCCACTTTCTAGTGATTTATGATTTACTTGACGCCAAAAGGGCCTGCAGCCACTTTGAATCCCTCCTCTGTTTCAAAAACAAAACATGGCCCAGATAAAGAGTCTCTGAGTTTAGGGGTATTCAAGTCTTGAATACTGTGCTTAATGTTTTGTGAATGGCATTCCAATATAAACTCAGTCTGAGTCTCCCAAAATATATGAGAATGATTTGCCTCCATTGAGCCACACTGTCTCCAGCACATCAAATTCATATTCTTGTGTTTTTCCTGGTGTGGGGTTTTAAAATATCTTATAATATTTTTCCAGCAGCCTTCTCTCCAGTTCACGGAGCTTCGCATCACATTGCTATATTTCATCAACGATCATTGGACAGCACAAGTTATGATTCTTACATAGTTTGTTTTTATGTGTGTGTGTGTGTTTTTTAACAGGCAGGTTTTGTGGAGATAAAGTTCCTGAAGTCTTGATCTCCACTGACAGCAGGATGTGGATTGAGTTTCGCAGCAGCAGCAACTGGGTGGGAAAAGGCTTTGCTGCCATTTATGAAGGTAACTCTTCTACCTTAGAAACATGTGTTCACATAAATAAATAGGTATAAATACACAGATTGTAAAACCCACTGTACATGAAGAGGTTTCAATTTTTTTTTGTCTTTTTTGCAATATTCATACTTACACGTGTTCAGGTGTTGTTGATCAGTGCACTTAATGCTAATCTGTCCGTCTGTCTCTCCTGTGCAGCGATCTGTGGAGGGGAAATCACCAAGGACTCAGGACAGATTCAGTCCCCGAACTACCCGGATGACTACAGACCGTCCAAAGAGTGTGTGTGGAGGATCACTGTGTCAGAGGGATACAACGTCGGGCTCAGCTTCCAGGCCTTTGAGGTGAGTCACTCCGTGCATGTGTGTGTGCTCATGTTTGTGTGTGTGTTTCTCTCTCTCTCTTCCTGCCCCTCTGTGTGTGTATGTGTGTGTGTGTGTTCAGGAATGTCTGGGTCAGATTTCACGCTCGTATAGCTGCTAGGAAGTTAATAATGTTAGTGGTGCATGTGTGTGTGTGTGTGTGTGTGTGTGTGTGTGTGTGTGTGTGTGTGTGTGTGTGTGTGTGTGTGTGTGTGTGTGTGTGTGTGTGTGTGTGTGTGTGTGTGTGTGTGTGTGAGTGTACAGAGCCACAGAGCAGTTGAGGTTTAGTCAAGTGCTGTAAAAATGTCAGTGTGCTAAAGGACTCAATCTGTCCCCAATCTTACTTCAGTGTTGTAAGGTCAAAGTTCAGCGCTACACAGGAGCAAAGATCAACTTCATCTAAAAGCGATCCAGACATTTCTCTTTGAATGAAACTACAAACATAAAACCGAGCTTTTAACAAGATGACATTTTCCTTAATAGGTTTTTTGAGGTATTTGATGTTGACAGGATGGATGTTGATATTCGTGTATCTCACTTTGTGTCTGTAAACCTGCATGGATGTTTTTGCAGATTGAGAGGCATGACAGCTGTGCTTACGACTACCTGGAGGTTCGAGACGGCCCCCTGGAGACGAGCCCTCTGATTGGTCGATTTTGCGGCTACGACAAACCCGAGGATGTGCGTTCCACCTCACACACACTGTGGATGAAGTTCGTCTCGGACGGGACAGTCAACAAGGCTGGCTTTGCTGCCAACTTCTTCAAAGGTGTGTGTGTGCGAAGGTTGATTGTGTTTTCTCACATGGAGTTTCAGCCACAGCATTCCTTATACGCGTGAAAAAAATAAATGTGCATTGACGTGTGTTTGTGTGTTTTTCAGAGGAGGATGAGTGTGCCAAGCCAGACAATGGAGGATGTGAACAGAGGTGTGTAAACACTCTCGGAAGTTTCAAGTGTGCCTGTGACCCGGGCTACGAACTAGCTCCTGACAAGAAGAGCTGTGAAGGTAACTACGTGTGTGTGTGTGTGTGTGTGTGTGTGTGTGTGTGTGTGTGTGTGTGTGTGTGTGTGTGTGTGTGTGTGTGTGTGTGTGTGTGTGTGTGTGTGTGTGTGTGTGTGTGTGTGTGTGTGTGTGTGTGTGCATGTGTTTGTGTGTGATGCTAAATTCATGTTTGTATGTGCATTCCTTTGTATGACGCTGTGTGTTTCTGTAGGATATGAGTCTTACTCGTCACAGAAAAAAACATCGGAAGAACCTCCATCAACAGGAAAAAACATCTTCCTAACACAAAGCCACATTCCTCGCTTCTCAAATGCCACAAATGCTTTGAAGGTCCTTTAATCCCACAAAATACATTACCTACTCATAATGACCCACATACTGTAACAGCTGAACAAACCACTTCTGAGGCAGAGAGAAAGGGCTATGCTGGTGAAATATCAAAATTGTGGTATTTCTTTGGAGAGCAGTAGTTATTTTTGCAGTGAATTCATGTGTGGGAAAATCATGTAGAAAGTGGACTTAAAAAATAATAATATATATAAAACATCTGTAGTCTGTATTTACAACTACAGTGATGTTAAGGCTCATTTCACCATGTCTGCTTCGAAAATTAAATACCAACAGCAATAAATATAGTCAGGAGAAATTACGGGCGAAGCAAGACTTGGGCTGTGGAGTGAGGAAAATGATGTTTTGAACTGTACAAGTATGATAGTGTCTGGTGAGGGACTTGCATTAGTCACAAGACCTAATTAAAATGAGCACACATCAGTTGTTAGGACTTTCCGTACACATTTCACTTTTCCTTTTTGCTGAATCTGTTGGCATCATCCGTTGAAGTAGAGTCTGCATCTATAACTGCATCATATCATAAGTAAAACCCTTCTGTGACTAAAATAAATGCACAAATACAAGTCTGCAAGTCTCGTCATTGCACAAAACCAACCACTCAAACTCAAAATGATAACTTTAAAAAGCAGTGCATTTTAAATCTAAATTGTCAACTGTCAACTTACTTAGCATTGAATCACAACAGCTTGCTAGTGTGTGATGTTTTCCATGGTCAGAGGAATCCCACTGTCACCACTATGTAAAATAAAACAGCTCAAAACTCCTCCCTTTTCAATGCATTTATGTGCTTGTGAAACCTGTAAACACATATATCATTTCCTAGGCGGGTGTGTTTGGTGTCTAAATTACTGTTTTTGTGCATCCCCAGCGGCATGCGGCGGCCTCCTCTCTAAGTTGAATGGGACCATCAGCACTCCAGGTTGGCCGAAGGAGTATCCGCCCAACAAGAACTGTGTGTGGCAGGTGGTCGCTCCCACTCAGTACCGCATCTCCATGCAGTTTGAGGCCTTCGAGCTGGAAGGAAATGAGGTGAGCTTGTGTTTGTTTGTTGTCTGTTAATAATAGGGAGATGCTAAGCCTTGTGGCGAACTTGTCGATTGCGTGTTACAGGAGCCTTATTTGTGTGTTTAGGTATGTAAATACGACTTTGTGGAGGTACGCAGCGGCCTTTCATCCGACTCTAAGCTTCACGGTAAATACTGCGGCACCGAGGTCCCCGAGGTCATCACCTCTCAGTATAACAACATGAGGATTGAGTTTAAGTCCGACAACACCGTCTCCAAGAAAGGCTTCAAGGCTCACTTCTTCTCAGGTAAGACACATGTGTTACACCTAAATGCGTGTGTCTGTGTGTGTGTTCGTATATATAAGTGTGTGTGTTTGTCAGGGGTGGGCAGAGCAGTGTATTTAGTTCGGAACATACAGATGAAGAAGTAATTGATGTTGTCGGAGCAGGTTGAGAAGCTTTTATGAAGCTTGGAAAAAAATCCACCTGCACATTTGCCTGCATTTTCCACCTCATCTGATACCAGTTAAGGGCAGAAATTTCTATTAGCTGATATTCATTTATAATTCTAACAGCTACTGATTACACATCAAGTGGTGCTTTATTTCCGAGGTAAAGACTTCAAGTTCTACCTCTTGGGGCTCTGTTTTGAAGGACCACTCCTCAGTCAAGGGCGCTCCAAAACTAAGGATAGAAAAGACGAGTTAAAATGAAGTTAAGATTACAGAAAGATTGTTGTAATGGTACCTCCAAAGCTTTACTTTCCACTGTGCTGCATGAACACCACACTGCATTGGGTGTATTTTATTCCATTTCTGACTTCTGATCTGCCCACCTCCATTGCGTGTTCATTTGTGTGTATGTCTGCTTTCATGGTTTAAGTACGTGTGGTATTATCCGTATGTCATTTGTGAACCCCTCTCGGTTCCTCTGCCTGTCCACACGTGTCCGTCTGTCATGCCGTGTCTCCCGAGTCTCCCCCGGCTCCCAGGCCTCCTGCACACGTCACCCTGCGCTCTGCCCTCTCTCCCTCAGACAGGCTGGCTCTGTGTCAGGACCGTATGATTTTGTTTGAGTCATGCCAGGACATTAGGCGCGGCCGCTCTCCCACCCGTGGCCATTTCATCAACAAGCTGGCAACCTCACCAAAGGTCAGAGGTAACATGACCTCACAATCGGAAATCTCTGATTGGCTCTGGTCTCCATCGTGTGACGAGGGAATGGATGGATCCCGTCTTAATGGCAGGGATCACCGTTCAATCCATTCTCCTCCACAGGGAAACATGTGCTTTGTCCCAATTTAATATTAGTACAAAACAATACAATATTAACAGTTAGCCACTTAAGCTTTCGTTAAATTAAATTAAGGGTTCCATGCAAGCTGTTATTAACAAAAATTGTTATTGGAGCTCTCCTATTTCATTTGACTTTGCAAGTGTAAGATATATAGCTGCGTATATATATTTCTACTGGTTAGACATATATATATATATATATATACATATACATATATATTGTATCTTTGTCAAACTACAGCAGCCATTGTCAGTCTCAAATTTCTACATTTTTATTATCTGATGTGTTCCAGAGATAACTACCCAGTACTTATTTATATCTCAAATTCAATTTAGTTTTAATTTGTTGGAGCTTTGAGAAGGTCCTTCTTTTCTGTTGGCCATTGCATCAGAAAACATCATCATCATCAGTATCACACAAAAAACATATTGTGAACATAACAAGTATGCAATTCTAAATTTAGTTGCTTTCCAAGCATGAACACACTTCATACTGGAAAGAGTATTGAAGTATTGAATTGGGACACAGCTATGATTCCCCAGTGAAAACACAACAAATATCCCCTACTCGCTGTTGCTGGGATGAATTTGTTGAATTTTAATACTAAATAACAATTTCAGGAAGTTCTCCTGAAGAACAGTCTCTTTTCTTACTCAACTTAAAAGGAAAATGTCAACACTGATCCAAAAGGCAACTTCAGTGTAACATTTTAGCCGCCGCCTCCTCCTCCGTCAGAGGACCTAAAGCTGTCAGCTGGATGCACTCATCAAAATGAAACCACCTCCAGAACACCTGGTAGTCAAAGCGCTCAGTGGAGAGTTGTTTCATAGAGAAATTACTTACTCAAATATAGATGGTGTGTGTGTGTGTGTGTGTGTGTGTGTGTGTGTGTGTGTGTGTGTGTGTGTGTGTGTGTGTGTGTGTGCGCGCGTGTGTGTGTTAAATGTTGCTGTGTGAGTGTCTTTGCTATTGTCAGAAGCTTTTGGTTGGCAAAGATCCAGTAGCTTTGGGGAGGTCCCTCCGGCCTCCCACACACTACTAATCCATGTGAGTGTGCACGTGTGTGTGCGTGTGTGTGTGTGTGCATGTGGACATTGTGTGCTTAACTTGAAGAAAGCTAGAATGCACACTGTGTAACATCAACCGCAAAGCTCCTTAGCCTGCGTTAGGGTGAGACTGAGCCCACAATAGCACCGTAATACCACATCAGACACAGACAAACACACACACACACACACACACACACACACACACACACACACACACACACAACACACACACACACACACACACACACACACACACACACTGGGAGGATTTAGTGGTTTCATTAAAAGCAGATCTAGTTTGATTCACAAGGTCTTGAGTTGAGAATCTGTCTCCCACACTCACATGCTCTGTCTTCCTGCGCGGTCATCTGTAGATCCCCAACCTCTCCGTCTCTGTCTCTGACACCATCACTGTTGTCAATGTGGCAGCCACACACAGAGCGAGTCTTCCCTGCTCCATCCACCTCCGCTCTGTTATCCTCCAGTGTTCTGCTACATTAAAGGGGGCTTTGTCATCACCCAGTCACACTGAGGAGAAGCCGTGTGGTTAAAGAAGCTAGAAATCAGGAGGATGAGGGAGAGAAAACACTTCTGTTGTGTGCTTTGTTTCTGCTCTAACCTCTAAAGTCAGTAAACTCATGCCGCACAGCCAAACATTGTTCACGTTTACACACAACTTTACTCCAAGTTCTTGCCAAGAACTGAATCTCCAAAGATGCCAAATATGAATTTTGGTGAAGAGATGCAGCAAAGTCTTTAGGAATTTCTATTTTATTCACTGTAAAGCATACAGCTTCAGTGAATAGGAATGACAAGCTGATCCAGAATCTGTATGAAACTGTCAGACAGTGTTGAATATTATTTTACCAAGCTTAAAGCTACTTAAGGTGAAACAAAGGGGTCAAACAGTTTGTTAAAGGAATAGTTTGACATTTTGGGAAATACGCATATTCACTTTCTTGCCAAGAATTAGAAGAGACATAACAATTTAAAGTCTCACCCTACCATGTACTGCAGTGATGAACGTAATAATCACAGACATGTAGGTCTCCAGTATCTTTCCAAATGAATGACACAAGGCTCACAACACCCAAACGTGATGACCGAAGCTCTTGTCACATTTTTACAGTTCCTCCTCAGTTGGCTGAGTGAACACATCAGACTGATTAACAGCGGCTGTCTGGCCCGAAGTGAGCACAGCTGATCTGAAAACAGCTGTTAAGGTCAGAGGCGTTTCAGAGTTGAGGCCTGACCACAAAGCAATCGTAACCATGAAGCACAAAGACAGCTTTACTGGCCAACAAAACCACACATACACTAACCAACTTAACCATTTCGTCGTCTGCTTTTGCTTTTGCTTTAACTTTAACGTCTGTTAATGCTTTCTTCTACTACACCATCATTTCTCCTTCCTTTTTTTAGAAAATATTTAGATTTAGTAATTATTTCAAAATAATAGTTCCCCAGACAATATTTATAGCTGTCATGTCTCCACATTACTTAATTCACACATTGCTCAGCTCCTGTCCCCTTTAGTTTCTGTTGCTACACCCGTCAAGCTTCCATTCTAGCGTAGCACTTACACATTTGAAAAATGATACCAGTAGCACCTTAACACACAACATTCACAGTTTAATTGTTAGTTTATCAACTTCAGCATGAATTTAACTAAAATGCTGGCTGACTCGCTTTAAAACAAGAATCCTATAAAGGATCTTAAAAAAAGTTTTTGATGACTACATGCATGATGTACCAGTACAAAGAGTCAGCATCCTCACAGACTGTAGAATATAGAGGTGCAGCATTGTTCTTATGTCGCAAACATCATTGAGATTTACTATGCTTTATTGTTTTTCAGACGTAAAGTTCACGTTTACAAGAGAAAAGGCTTTAGGGATTTGGATTAACCAATGAGTTTGGCAAAAGTAACGCTGTGTTATGTAATGTGAGCGTAAACTTCCCAAATCCAATAATGTGGAGGACAGAGCCGCTAACACTCTGATATTACAGTCGTAGTATCCAGGAGCAGCTTTCACACAATGGGTTATAGTAAACGGTGGTTGTGTCGGCCCTGAACAGCACTTTCTTTAACACCACCCCACAAAATGATGTAGATGGCTAATGAAATGGAAACAATGCTCTGTTACTGCTGTATGTAGTAAGCTAGTCAAGCGGGCATGCTACTGTTTGCAGCTTATTTTAGAGCAGATAAACACAAAGTTTTTTCTCATTTATAACCCTTTTGCTCTCATGCTTTTGGTTCAAGTGAGGAAATCCAAAGCTTGACAGTATAAAGCTGTTTTAAGGGACGAATTGTCCATTGACCATTTCTCTTGGCTCTAAATCTTCACAGGTGAATTATGAACAGGATCTCGCAGTCTTGCAGATAATTTGGGCGATCATGTTTTCCTACCATGATTGCCTGGATATTAATGTTCACGCTTCTCTTTATTTGTCACTTTCTCTTTTAAGTACTGTTCCTTTTTAAACTCTTGTTTGAGTTCTATTCCGTTTGTTTCTCCGCTGTCCTCCTGAACTCCTTTCTCTCTTCCAAAAAACCCTCCTCCCCTTCCTTAAGCTCTCATCATTCCACTCCTCTCCCCTGCTTGACCTCCTGCTTCCCTCCACCCCGTCTTTTTGTTGTTGTTGCTGTTCCCACATGAATGATGTGTTGCATGTGTATCTCTCACAGACAAAGATGAGTGCAGCAAGGACAACGGCGGCTGCCAGCACGAGTGCATCAACACAGTGGGCTCTTACGTTTGTCAGTGCCGCCATGGCTTTGTGCTGCATGAGAACAAACATGACTGTAAGGAAGGTGGGTTCCACGTTCATTCACATCAGCGCACACACTGGCACAAAAGCATCGGAGTGCACATGCACGTGCTGCCACATTCACACAAGCATGTGCTCGTTCACAAGAGCAGTCATCGACCATCATACAGCTCGTACTTTGTTCACCCTCACCAGGGTCCACATGACAACAGACTGGTCCTTCCTATTTGAGGTGGTGTTTTCTTTACATACGTTTCCACAGTTGGTGCCTGCAAGCAGAGCTGTAGACGTGGGCATGAGTCACATTAGGTTACAAAGGAGAAGACTAGAGACAGGACTTTGACTTGAAGCTTTTGAGACTTGACTGACTTGAAACTTGAAAACAGTGAAGTTTGAAGCTTTGACCTGGTCAGACTTAGCATCATGCATAATATAAAGAAATGACTGTGTAAGAAGTCTATACATGTTTAGTTGTGTGCATCTTTTTGTATTCGTTATAGTATTGTGAAATTTGTATATTATATAGGTGGAGGCTTAAAATAAGCCCAGTGGGCTTTCTGCCTCTTCCTGCACTGTAATATTATTTATCTATGTTATGTTTTTTATATTTTTCAGTTCAAATAAAATAAACCCAAACCTAATAAACCATTACAATGACATGCTGTCTGCTATTTCTAGGTTTTAAGTTAAAATGTTCAAATGCTGTGACATTTTCATGCTCAGCATTGGGATAGCTAAAATATTTTATTGGTTAATAAATTTGTTTATGATGACTTGTGACTTGCTCTAAAAGACTTGAGTCTTGACTTGAAATTGTTCTAAACAACGTGAAACATACTTTATTGAACTTGAGAGTTGACTTTGACCTAAAAGAAATGAGATTTACTTTGAAAGACTTGAGACTTGACTTGGACTTTGGCCTGAAAATGTTTAAAAACAGCGCTGGTTGCTAGTTGATACAGCTCTGCCCACTAAGACTTGACTTGGACTTGGACTAAAGGACTCAAGACTCACTCTTACAGACTCAAGACTGGACTTGTCTCAAAAGACTTGAGATTGGACTTGCACTTGTCTCAGGTGACTTGCTTGACTTGGACTAGTCCTCAAGGACTTGTGACTTATAGAGTTGTTTTGACTTGTCTCAATTGACTTGAGAATGGACATGAATTTGTCTCAGAAGACTTAATAACAGCTCTGCTTGCGAGTCACTAAAGCTGTTTGTGTGTGAGAAACAGACTCACAGAGAGGGAATAAGGTTTCACTTTGACAGGAAACTTTATTTATTAGAAGCTATTAGCAAATTCCCTTCTATACACACACACAAACACGCACACACCCTACTGTTGAATTGACATATTATACTCGACTCTTTGAAGTTGAACTTTTGAACATGTGCACACACACCACATCAACACACACACATACTACCCTCACTAAAGGCTCCCTGTGCTGCTCATAAAAACACTCATGTTTCAAACATCTGGGAGCTTGAAAGCGTCGTATGTAGCGCTGTCTTCCTGTTCGTATATGTGTGTGTGTTCAGGTGTGCGTTAGACCAGCTTGACCCAGTAACCTTGCAGAGTCATGTAAATCCATATTCCCATCACACAGCTGGAGGGGGACATTTGGATAGCGTGACATGCACATCAGCTTTTAGGGATAGTAGTCCCCTGACAGAAGTTAGTGAAACTATGCAAAGGAAAAGAAAGTAAAAAGAAAAGACCAAAAACTTGAAATCATGTTTTTCATGAAAGGACGACAACTGTTAAACTGATAAGCTGTTGGGTTATTTACTTGAATACTGGTAATATAATGATGCTGTGGCATTATAAACTATTCCTGTTATGATAATGTAAAAATAGTTTACTATGTCAGACAACACAGTTATTATTGTCAGGGCTTAAATCTGTATATTGTAAGTAGCTAAATTGTTTAAAGGTGTGAAGGTCTTCTGCAACAATAGTGTGTGTGTAGGATGTCGTCTGCATTTAAAACTCTCCTTTACATTTATACATTGTTCCTGTGAATCATCCATCTCACTCTGTACCTGGGTTCAGTTTCTCTGACTAAATAAAAGCTGTCACTCTGGAACACTTCCTGTTGTCTTGTGCATGCCTCCTGCCTCCCATCACCTTCATTAAAGCCGTTCATTTAACTCACACTACACACACACATGAACACACAGAAGTACATGTGGGTGAGGTCAGCCTTCATAGCTTTTAGTGCAATTGTGTGCGGTTTTGGTTTTGTTCCCGGAGGAAAGCAATCCCAGTTGTTAGCGTGCTACAATATTAACTGCAGCCGACGTGTTGTCATGTAAAATGTTAAGAGTTATGATTTGTCAGCATATTATGCTATTATTTTTTGGCAGTGAGAGTAACAAAGTAATAACAGAGCAGTTGAATACAGATGAAAAATAGACTTTGGGCTAACTCTGGCAAATTTACAGCAATATTTATTAATGTGCACTGTCCCTTTTGAATAGACTAATAAACAATTAAATTAAATGGACTGTAACATTAGAGAGAGGCAGTGTAGGCAAAGCTGCAGATCCCAGATATGTTTTCTTCCTTTACTTGGACTTGTGTCAAATAACTTAGGACGCAAATTAAATTGCTTAGAAACAGCGCTGGTCGCTGTAGATCTGTTCACTGAGTCTTTTAAAGACTTGAAACTCACTCGGAAAGACTGGAGACTTGACTTGGACTTTTCCGAAAGATGCAGCACAAACAGACACATCACAGAGTTTTTGTCTTTATTTTAGTTGTGTTGCTTTGGAGAAAACCCCAGCCAGAGATGTAGAGTTCAATCGGGTTGTGATCTGTTGATTGTGAAGGCCAAATTGTGTGACTCACATCATTTTCATACTCATCAAATCATTCAGCGATCCCTAGTATTATGTATTGAAGCATCTTGATTCATTACGTGTCTCCATCTTTGCATCTCTTCCTTTTTTTGAGCCTTATTTCTGAACTCTTAAAATCTTAAAAATAATTTGATTGAAACTGCTGGATGCATTAACAATCTCATAAAATGTTTGTATGTTTGAGAAACAAAATGTATAGCTCAGTAATCAGATGTTTAGGATCCAATCCTTCATATCCTGTGTTTTTAAGATACATTTCCTAAACATCCAATGAACAGGGGCTTCAATTTTAGACAGCAACGTTATAACAGTGTAACCATAAGCAAAAAACAAAAAAAATATTCTCAGCATTGGATCCATACTATGAGCTTCTGCTTCTATAAATTCAAATTTGAGGTTCAAATGACATCCAGAATATTAACCTTAATTTCCCATGTAAATATTGTATGTAATTTGGGACTTGTCCTACTACTAACAGAGATACTCCATCCAGACAGATTGCAGAAGTCTTACTGTAGCAGTGTGTTTGTTTAAAGCATGCGTGCATGCGTCCATGTGAAATTCACACTGAACTTGTCATCAGGATGTGTTCCTTTGAAATCCTTTCCCTCTCTTTTGGTTCTCTTGTTTCTCTCCTTCCTGTTCCCTTTCCATTTCCTCTGACCTTTTCCTGTGCAGCTATGATTTTAACTTCCTCTCTGTGTGTGTGTGTGTGTGTGTTTCTGTGTGTGTGTGTGTGTGTGTGTGTGTGTGTGTGTGTGTGTGTGTGTGTGTGTGTGTGTGTGTGTGTGTGTGTGTGTGTGTGTGTGTGTGTGTGTGTGTGGATATATGTGTTCAGCTGAGTGTGAGCATAAGATCCACAGCCCCAGTGGGACCCTGAGCAGCCCTAACTGGCCAGACAAGTATCCCAGCCGTAAGGAGTGCACCTGGGACATCACAGCCACGCCGGGACACCGGGTCAAGATAGTAAGTGTGTTGAAACCGAGAATACTTCTTTAAAACCCTTTACTTTAGCATTATTGGCCTTCTTCCCTCCCTCAAAACAATGCATTATTCTGTATGTGGGGTCATATCTTATGTTAAACCCTCAGGCAGCCCCCCCTCCCCCTCGCTGTCTTTCTCTGTGATCTCTCTTTCCCATGTTCCACTTATGAAACCCAAATGTGAACGGTGGAGAAGGAGTGCACGTTTGTATATTCGGGCTAACTGCAAGCGTGTGCTCATGCGTTAGAAAGAGGCCTTGGGCAGTGGCCATCTGTGTCCTTGTGGCTTTTTGCGTGTGTGTGTGTGTGTGTGTGTGTGTGTGTGTGTGTGTGTGTGTGTGTGTGTGTATGCATGCCTGCACGTACACACACATTTGCATGCATTTGTGCATGTAAGCCTTGATGTGTCACCACAAATAGTCATCTTCACGTTTTTCGAGTTACTGCAGCTACATATTTAGGAACAGACCAACATTGTTAGTATGCTATGCCGTGTGCTTCTTGGTTTGAAAGATAGTCGAGGCTGAAAGTTCAAAGATGATGTGTGTGATTATTTATCCAGTAAGAGACACAAAGAGAGAGAGAGAAAGGACAGGAGACCAATGGCGTTCGGCTAACAGTGTTAGCTTTGATGCAAAGGGAGTTTCATCTGACTCCGGTGGATTCACAGAAGATGCTTAACACTGTTTGCTATAGGTGATTGAGTGGTCTAGACACACACATTATAGACTAGCACTGACGTAATTGTATCTAAATATTGTGACTCTTGAGGTGGTTACATTGTTAGCGTTTAGATCAGGAAAGAAAGTGCATCATTAGCAACATGCTAACCTTACTTCACAACCTGATATATCGCTGCCAATGCTAATGGGCTTAATTGCTTCTTGCACACAAGCAGTGCTCCACAGCAACACAATATATGTGTATTTAAGAGTATTAACTAATTATTGATTTACCGTTTATTCCATAAAACATAAGAAAGTAGGGAAGAATCAAACTCACAACTCCTAAAAGCCAGAGGCGACATCTTCAAACTGCACGTTTCGTCCGATCAACAGTCCAAAATCTAAAGTTATTCAGTTTATCATCACATAAATCAAAGAAATGAGCAAATCCCCACATTTTATACGCTTGAAAATCATTTGATTCTTTAATATTTTATCTATTCATTTTCAGTCAACTAATCAATTAATCCGCTAATCTAAACTGAATGTATATCTTGATCCTGAAACGCAAATTGGTCCTCATAAAGATACAAATACAGGAGCACACATGCCCACACCCACACAGATAATCCTCCTAAAATCCACTCGTCTTCCTCATGCCAATAGTGTCACACACAAACAGTGCAGTCTTTACAATATGCACGCACATTCCTGATCTAGACACACGCTCCTCACCTCACTTCCTCCCTGCAGCCGCATGCTGAGCTCGCTGCATGTTATCAAAATTGTCATCAACTGTCATTTAGTTTTGATAATCTCCTTTCGCCACTTGCGTAACTGAAAACACATGACATCATCTGCTATGATAACACATTTACCGTAGAAGTTTTTGCATCTATTTTTAATGTGCTAATACAAGGGATTTATACACAAATATACACAAATAGGAACATTTGTTTGTGTGTGTGTTGAGATCAGCAGGGGTTCTCTCTGTTTCCATCGTAATGACATCTCAGTGAGATATATTTAACGCCAGAAATATGAGCATAGACGTGAAGGTCATTCTGTTATTGCCTCTTCAGTCTCTGTCGGTCACAACACACACACACACACACACACACACACACACACACACACACACACACACACACACACACACACACACACACACACACACACACACACACACACACACACACACAAAGTCCTCTTGGGAGTAGTGAACAGATCCACAAACCAGTGTCTCAACCGAGTTACAGTGAGAAACATCTGGAAGCCATCACGACCCCAGAATCAAACACTTCCCCTCTCAGTAATCCTCTCATCAGCCCACCTTCGCCCTCTCTCTCTCTCTCTCTCTCTCTCTCTCTCTCCTGGCTGGTTAAACATCAATGCGTTGTGGTGCTTGTGGTGGCGTGATGGAGCATGGCTCAAGAGACAATCACAGAAGTGTGTGTGTCTGTGTGGGAGAGAGGCCTGCAAGGTGTTATGACTCAGCTCACGGTGACTTCATTAGATTAGGAATCGTGACACTGTGTACATGCATGTCGGGGTGTAAGCAATGTGTAGGCAAAGAGGCAGGCAGTCTGTTCTGAAGATATGTTAAAGAATATGAAATGCAAATATATTCATATTGGCTTGAGAGAGTTTTAAAGGGGTGTAACACTTACGGAAGAGCCTTAGAAATAATTATAGCATTCTCATCATCTCGACCAAACGTGTCTGACATTTTAGCAAACCACTACGTTATTGGTGACAGAAATTTGGGTTATTTTGTTTAAAGTAGCTTCAATATTTTATAACAATGGATCACATGACTGTGTGTTCCTTTATAGCACCTTTCAGCTCCTTGTTTTGGTTTCTGGTTCTAACTCTAATGTTCTAGTTCACTGTCACTGTTGAAGTTTGTTTGTTTATTGCCAAAACAGGCCAATGTTTCCGGATGAAACGTTCTCAAAGAAAATCACTGTACGCTACCTTCATAGCACCAAGCTACTAAGTGGGAACTAAAGTGGAGCATAAAAAAGACAGATATTTCAGAGGAGTTGAAGGAGACCAAAAGGGAGCTAAAATAAGAGCTATAATATTGGACTTTCATTCATTAGACGGACAGACACACAACTCTAAATCAATTATAATGTTGCTCCATGTCTGCTGGATGTGTAATTATGCAACTGTTTACTGACAAGTTCCCTAACATATCAATTTAAAAGGCGCTAATATGTCAGCGTTTTGTTCAGTTTGTTTCCACCGCCCCAGAGTTTATACATGAACTCAGTTGTGCCTTTTTTTAATGAGATGATCGGATTCAAATTCAGAAACTGACTCACACAGTTTAGTGAAGGCTCTAACAAAGTATACACTCTTGTCATTAGTCTCTGTCTGATTCTCTAATTTCCTTCTGAACAACAGTTGTTGTTGCTGTCTGACATTATTCACTGTTCTGATGTTATACATACGTGTTTATACTGTAGGACCTACATTTGTGGTTTTGTTATAATTCCTGTTAACAAATAAGAACATCACAAAGAATACTTCTGTAGTGGCCATCAAGTGCAAGATTATCTATATGAAAAAATTACTAAGTCTGTTAACTATTGGTCTCCTTTCTTCTCACTGTTTAAAAAGGATGTGTGAATGCTATATGTTTGTACTTGAAACTTCAAAGACTCTGTTCACCCACATTTTACGAACAAACAAAAATGTAGATTTTTTTAATCTGAGGAGTCCAAGAATTCTAAAATGCCTTTCCAGAAACAGTGTCCTGTTGATGTTTGGACAATCTAGGGATTTAGCTTGAACCCCTTTCACTGGTACTACTTTCTAACAAAGAAATAGTCCCTATACAAACTGTGAACAGGTAGGCCAACATATCACATCCCACCCAGCAATCTCTCATCCTCTCTGCCTCTACCTTTCCAGGCCTTCAATGAGTTTGAGATCGAGCAGCATCAGGAATGTGCGTACGACCATCTGGAGGCCTTTGACGGGGACAGTGACACGGCAACCATCTTGGGTCGATTGTGTGGCAGTAAAATCCCGGAGCAGCTGGTCTCCACCGGCAACAAGATGTACCTTCGCTTCATTTCTGACGCCTCAGTGCAAAGAAAGGGCTTCCAAGCTACACACTCCACAGGTGTGTAGAAGCATATTTAAGTGTTAATGTGTGTCTGTGATAATGTCTCACCTTATCTGCATCACTCTCAGTCACCAGCATTGATTTCTCAAGTTTGAATAGATTTTTAAGAGCAATACTTCCCTCTAGTGGTTTACAACAGCATATGCATGATGAAAATCATTCATGAAATCTGACAAGAGTTTATTGACTATATTAGTCAAAACAAAATCCAACAAATGCCTAATTTATGTCACTCTTTCCTGATCCTGTGTCTCTGCAGAGTGTGGAGGTCGTCTAAAAGCAGAGGTTCGTCAGAAGAACCTTTACTCTCACTCCCAGTTTGGAGACAACAATTATCCGGGTCACACTGACTGCGAGTGGCTGCTGACGGCCGAGCAGGGCTACGGCATCGAGCTGAGCTTCATTACCTTTGAGGTGGAGGAGGAAGCGGACTGTGGCTATGACTACATCGAGCTGTACAACGGGTACGACGCCAACTCACATCGACTCGGCCGCTTCTGCGGTTCAGGGGTAAGATTTTATGTTCTTATTAAAGGCTCATTTTTCATCTTTGATGTGAAACCTCAGCCAGGTTGAGGGGTTTGTTAGACCAACAATTAAATTGATTTTACTAAGAAGTATAGCTCGTATGACCAAAGCCTAAAATATCTTATTCCTTTTTCCATTGTTGTCCTAAAAACTTTATAAAAAACACACCAGCCACACGTTTGCACTGGGTGACATGTTCCTTTATTACAATGATCAGGGGCATTGTACTTTATTTTATGTTGATCACACATACACCATCTTGCTGCTGTAAATACTCAAAGCACCTGCATGTGAATTTATACCCCAACAAATGTGCCGCTTACGAACCAATGAGCTTGTGGCTGAGGGCCAAAGACAGGTTTTGGAAGTCAGAATGTATTGAGAGATTAACACATTGTTGGTTTAGGTATTTTCATACATAATCAGATAAATATATAACAGCCTTATCTTTCACTTGAAATTATTTATAATTTGTCCATTTTTGAAAGCATGCTGCACACTTTTATATATTTCCTATCATTACAGGCAGCCATTAGTTTCATTCCCCTTGTTTTGCTTGAGTTGTGTAACCCATCACAGTATACAATAATATATATATATATATATATATTATTGTATACTGTGATATTTAATTTTTGTACAGTTCATTGTGTGGTATTAAAAATATATTTTTGGGGTATTGGTACTGAATTCAGGTATTGTGTTGGCACCGTGAAAGTAAAGGTTCTACACCGAAATTGTAACTTAAGTAAAAATAGATAAGCGTTAACAGCAAAACATGCTTAAAGTTTTAAAAATAAAAGTAGTCATTGTGGAAAAATGTTGATGTACTTACAAGTAAGTACCTTAAATAAGTACCTCAAACTTGTACTTATTGTAGGTACATTAATTGTAATTATACCCTATTACATTCCACCAATGAGGAGGAAACAGCTCAAACAAGTTTCAAAAGTTTTCTAATTGATGTTCATACAGAATTAATGTAAACTTTGCCTTGAAAGTGGAAAAAAACACACTTAAGATGTAATGTAAAGTATATTATCATTATTATTATTAATATTATTATTATCATTCATATTATTATTATTGTTATTATAATAAAACAAGAGTTATGAACCTCTAAACGTCCAACAATGATATCATATGCCTCATGTTGCTGTCCATCTTCCCCCATTCAGCCGAGGGAGGGGATCTACTCGCCCGGAGGTGCTATGCTGATTCGTTTCCATAGTGACGACACAATCAGCAAGAAGGGCTTCCACATCCGCTACACGAGCACCAAGTTCCAGGAGAGCCTTCACACCAGGAAATGACCTCACACGCAGCCCGCGTGACCTCCGACCTTTGAGCAGCCCCCCCCCCTCCCTCCCCCCACCCCTCCTCCACTGTCACCCTGACCTTCACCATGGCAATGAGAAAAGCACAGCCCGTCCTCCCTTCTCGGAACCAACAGATAGACGTGGACGTTTGTGGACGCTCGCCAGCGTGAAACATTGGTCTCCCTGTGTGGCTTCACTCGGGTCATTGCACTCTGATATGAGACCGGAAAAACAAAAAACGAGACATCAACACAAACTTCAACAAATGTGACGATTAGGTGAGCCATTTCTGTGGAGGAGATGGTTTTCATGCTACACTCACTATGGATACTCATAGTCTCAGAACAAAAGAGTATAAACAAACACATAAACACACGAGATTCATATTCAGAATTATAAACTACGGATGCGTTAGGAACTAAAGAGCTTCTACCTAAAACGAAATGCATCCAACCGGGGAGTTTAGAGACTTTTCAGACTCCTTGAACTGCGACTTACTGTGATCAGACGGCTTCTGAAGCCCACGGTCACTGAGAGGAAACTCTGAATAGACGTTTTTATTGCCTTTGATGCCTGGGAACTGGTCTCTTCAGCCCAGCTCAGAACGGCTGCAGATGATTTTATTTCATGTCTTATTGTAAAACCCATTGTGTTTACTGTATGTGTGTGTACAGAGAAAAAGAACAAACAAAAGGCTGAAGACCGTCATTTGCCCTTTTTGCTTAAAGCTTATGTAGACGACCATCGTGGAATGGGAAAAAAAAAAAAGAAAAAATGCAAATGGAGAATTTTACAAATGATCTGTGATGTTAATGTTAAGCCTTGCATTGTGTTGTGTGTGTGTATGAGTACATGTGTGCGTGTGTGTCCATGCTGTTTTTTGAGTTTGCACCGTCTTGTAACAAACTTTCATGGACGTTTCCAGTTTCCACCTCACCCCAAAATAAAAAAAATGGATATCGGAAGGGAATATTTTCGTAGCTGTCTCTCAGAGTGACACGATTCAGATTGAAGGAGAGATTCCCGTGGTGCTAAAAATACAAAATACACTGAATGACAGATGAAGTTCTGGTTTTTGAAGACACAGTCAGCGTGCAAACAGCACACTGCATCAACAGCACTAGTCCTGTGGAACTACAACATTGCCTTAGAACCAAAATGTAATGCTGTCGAAGGTCGCTCCTATTCTCTTGAGTCAGCAAAGTGTTTATGAGGTTTTTTTGGCAGTGGATTTAATTTGTTTGGAGATCTTGAATGGTTTTATTGTAAAAAACAACAACAAAAAACATGGGAAATGTAGTCTGTGTGCGAGATAGCGTGTCAATGGTGCATGTGTGTTTGTGTGTCATTTTTGTAGCTGCTCTCAGAGATACATACACACATACTAACACATCCACAAAAAAATAATTTCTTTGTGTGCATTCATCTCAACACACACTCCCCCCTTCTGTATATTTGGAGCGTGGAGAGCAAAGTGATGTAAAAATGAAGGAATATTAAGGTGCACACAGGATGCATCATCTGTTTTGTTAAATGACGACGTGTAAGTGTGTGTTATCGGTGACTATAGAGAAACAATGTGTGTGTATGTCTGTAAACTGTATGTTTTTAAGTTGAATCATTCATCGCTGTACGTGCCAAGCTCCAGGTGACCCTGATCCACTGTAGTTTTTGTTTTATCATTCCACCTCTGTGTCTGTAGTTCAGGGACACTGACATGACGTCCTCTGCATCAGTCATTAAAATACACACAGGTAAAAAACTACAAGCAGCTGGTGGATTATTGCTTTGTTTCGTGAAATTATTTATGTTCTTTTCAGCTGATGATTATATTATATGTGTTATAAAACACATTTGATGGTGTTTAATGGATTAGTTCTGCTGTAATCTATTACTCTGTTTCCCACTATTAGTCCATGGCTAAGGTGTGGTAACATAAGTCACCCTTAAAGGAATCTGTAAGCCAAGTTTGAGTGTTTTTGTTAGCTTTATTTCCCGTCTACAGTTGTTTTTGTCACTTTAAAGCTCTCTTATTCTACCTCAACAGCCATGTTACCCGTTTCCTATGTCTGGCGTGCACAACTAGAGTATATAAAGTATTTTACAGTGTTAAACTATAATCAATTTATAATTTAAAACATTTTGGGAAAAATGCTTATTTGCTTTCTTCCCAAGAGTTAGATGAAAAGATTAATACCATTATTCTGTCTGTATGCTAAACATGAAGCTACAAATCGCAGCTGGTTAGCTTAGCTTAGCATATAGACTGGTTAAAACAGCCAGCCTGCCAACCAGAATCTATAAAGCTTTTACATTATGGTTTTTGTACAAATTAAACAAACAAGAGGTGCTATTAGAATATTTTGTGACTTAGTGTGTGTTGTTATATTTATTCATGTAACTTCCTATCATATGTTCCATCTCACAAACAATATGGAGAAGTTCTATAGTGTACATCAATTTATAAACTGAGTAAAATTAAACACTGAAAAAATGTATAATCACTGTGGGGGCACAATCAGACTCCATATAAAATTATATAGTGTTTGAGTTAAAGCCCCACCTGCTGGCAGCAGAAGGAAGTGTGATTTTATTGGAAGGCTACTGAGTAATATATATATATATTTTTTATTATTTTATTATTATTTATCATTGTTCTACAATTTAAGGCCCGAAGTTGATGGAAAGCACAACATTGTTTTAAATGTGATCGGCTGCTATGGTTTAATAGCCGCACGCACAAACGTCAAGTGTGTCGAGTGTGGGAAATCAACAGTGCGCATGTTCCGATGGAAACGGACAACTTGTGAAACTCTCGCGAGATTTTACCCCTGCAGCGGTTTTGATTGGCTGTTTGCCAAGTCACGTTTAAATCGCGTTCTGACGCTTGTATTTCTCGAATATAGTTACTGACGTCACCATTAGGAACGTGGATTATCTTCTACACAAAAGATTTTAAAGTGCGTCCCTTAAAGTGAATTAGAGACAGGAGTTGAGCAAATATGATGAAGTTACACAAACTGACTGAATAACAGAAAACTGATGATAACAGGTATGTGCTCTCTGATTATCACCTTTGTTTAACTGTGTGGAAAACGTAACATGTATGTGTAATTTTATGATTTTGCATTCCTGCAAAAGATATTACCCAGCCATTTATTCTACTCAAAAGCACCACTACCTACTGTGCAGGTACTGCCATGATAAGGTACACCCACTGCAGTACTACATGGAGTTAATATGTATAATTATGTGTTATAAATAGAGACATAAAAAATATTAAAATGCATCAAGGCTTCAATCATGTTACATTAATATGAATGTTGCTCTACAACAGATTAACGTTTGACCCATTTTAAACACAACAGCTTGGTGGTGTCTCGAGGATAAGCCACTTACCTTTTATAGGATCAGTTTGATGAGCTTCAGGTGTCACAGTTGGTGCACACACACACACACACACACACACACACACACACACACACACACACACACACACACACACACACACACACACACACACACACACACACACACACACACAGGTGTTTGGTGCCACTGTTATACAGCCTGTCAACCACTAGTGGGCGCCCAGCTTGAGCTTTCCAAAGGTCTGTGATCCAAAGTTGATCAACTGCAAGTTTCAGGAAAAGTTCACCTAAATGAGAAGAAACCCCTTCTTTTCTTGCCCTTATTGGTATCTCCCTTTTTCTATATAGTGTTGGTTGTGTTTGCTAAGGGATCAACACTACTGTGACTTCTACCATCCAAATACTATTAAGTTGAAAAGAGTTTTGATTGTGCTGCTCAAAGCATTGAAACATTAACAGAATGCAAACTTAAGTTACTAATGCATATAGGAGCAGGATGTGGAATTTAAAATAATCTTATCTTTAATTTGTTCCTCATGAAAGGTGTTTCATTATAAATTCCACATTGGTTGTTTCTGCTTCTGTAAAAGTGAGTGTCTAAAGTTCTTCGTCTAAAGAAACCATAGAACCATATAAAATGATTTGGGTGCATCATAAGACTTTCTAGATTTTAACTGAAAAATAGCAAAATTATTTAGCGTTGCAGCTAACAATTACTGTCAGTAATCTGCTTCTTATTTTTTGAAAATCCGAATCATATTTTTGTCCACAAGCTATTGGAGAATAATGAAAATACCAATCACAATTCCCCTTAGCCCAAGGTTACATATTCAGAAATCTTTTTTTGTCAGTTAAAATAGCAAAGATACTCATATTATTTACATATAACACACAAAAGCAGCATATTTCAGAAGCTGGAACTATAACATTTGTGTCACTTTTAGTTGAAAAATTACTTAAACAATTCCTTGATTATCAAAATATTTGCTAATCATTTAGCTCTAAAATGATTACCTGCTAGAAGCAGTAGTCTGCTTATTCTAGATAATGCACAGATAGAACCGGTGTCAGTTTATTCGGAACTTTTTTTCTCGAAAGAAAATAAAAAATTAAATCAGGTTTAATTGACAATATAAACTTATTTTTATCTCACAACCACAGCTGCTGAGTCTACGGCAGTTTTAGGAACTGTAGTCACAAATTGTACTCATTATGCCTACAATTCTTAATTAATCTACTGAATATTTTCTCCATTAATCATATTGCCTATATAATCAAAATATTCACATTTGAGAAGCTGACACAAGTCAGTTTTTGCCATTTTGGGTTGGAAATTACTTAAAAGATTAATAATTATAAAATAGTTGCTCATAAATTGTTTTTGACTCAGCAATCCATCAACTCTGGACAAATTGCGGTGTTCAAACTATTATGTACTGAATATAGAAAAATTAAATCTGGGAGATATGATCATTTGAAGTTTGCAAGTTGTAGCACTTGTGGTTACATGGTCTAATCATTCTGCCTACATTTACCAGAATGCACCATGTCAATGCTGTTTTGAGGAGTAGAGAAGTGAAAACCAGAAATAAAAGCGAAGCAAACAGCTCAGAATTACCAACATAAAAATAAATTTAAAAATAAATTCCTCATATTAAACGGTTTACAAACATAGTGGACAAAACAATCACTCGAAAATATACAGTTTAATTTTAACTGAGCATACTGAGCAATTTTAACTGATCATGTGATATGACTTAAAGCTCCAGAACAGCTACTAATGGGCCGCATGGTAAGATTGTTTTGTCAACTGCTGTTTTCAATCTATAAGCTTAAATATGGACTACAAAAGTCCTTAAAGTGCTCAGGAAATAGTAGATGTTAATTATTCCATTTTTCTGTCAACTTGGCAAACTATCTGCCGAGGAAGATCATGTGATACGATCAAAAGCTGCAGATCAGACACTAAATGAACCTCGTGGTGAGATTGTTTTGTGAGGTATCTGGGATGTACATGCGAGTGTTGGGGTGCAGCTCATTTTGTCCACACATCACTTTTGGTCACATAGCATCTTTAATACCACCATTATAATAATTAGGATATCAAAAGTATCGAGTATACATACATCATTTGCATTGCGGTACACAAATCTGAGCTGATTTATGTTTTTATATCTTTCATTCGTTGTTCTCAGGATCAACTTTTATTGTCTCGACATTGTGCTGACATTGAATTGTCCTGAAGAACTTGACGCTATTTCAGGAAGGAGAACATTTAATTGGACATGTATTGTTAAGTAATATAAAAAGTTTTTTTGATATTTCCAAATGTAACTTGAATCCTATAGTCTACTACTTTCCAATACCAATAGTCAATAATCTTGATATAAGCCAAACTAGAGTCCATGTCACCAAAAATCAAAGTACTTCAGGTAGGTTTCTTCCCCTACATTGGTCTTGATATTCTGTAGTTTTTCTTCTCTTTTTTGCAGTAAAGTTCTTGAAGCTGTGGGAACAGTCTCTTGAAGCCATGCCTGTTTATGTAACAGTCCCAGTAAATGGATTCTCAGGAGTCTGAAGATGTGAGTGTGCGTGTGTGTGTTTGTGTGTATTGGTTGAGGAAAGTGAGGGTCAAAATGGTGAAACCCCCTCACTTCCTCCTCCTCCTCCACCACCGTTCATGGTCTCAGTCTGTGCTGCCTGTCAGACGCTGGTGATGGAGGCCAGGCAGTTCGATGACTTCTGGAGTTTCTCAGGCTGTGTGGTGGGGGGTTCTGGGATGGCGCGAAAGCTGAACGGCAGTCCGATACTACTCGTGCCGATGTGGCCGGGGCTCAGCGCCGGATTCTGCCGTCTATTGCTTTCCACTATGCTGGATGTGTTGGATGCAAGGCTTTCACGTGTTCTGCACAAGAGACAACAGAAAGTCAGGCATTTGCTTTGAAATTGCACTGAAAAATCTCAGTTTGCGTTTCTCATAAGGTTTGCTTGGCTAGAAATAAGAATACCACCACAATAAATGGAAGGAATTTGCAGAATATTTTGCAGACTGAAAAAAAACACAGATAAATTGAAGTTACTGAGAAAAAAAAAATGCAAATTCCTTCCATGTTTCTTACATTAAAAAAGACAAATAATCACAAATGTTTTTTCGTCATTCATTCAGGAAAATACATTAAAAAAAAAAAATTATCTAACTTTGAGTCTGAGTGGGAGCCATAACTATATATGAAGTTGATAATTCATTAAATCATATTAATATAATACATTTTACATATAGCACATGCTTCATGTTATGTAATTGCACCTTTTACATTATTTACAATATATTTAATATATTTTAGCCCAATATTTATGTTCAAAGAGTAATTTTCTTCAGGAGCTTATATAGCATTTTTAATAATTCATTCTATTTATTTTCCACGAATATAAGCCCTTGAAAAGAGCCGTATAATGTCTTCTGTGCCTCGGATGGAGACTTTCTAAAACCCAGATGATGTCATCAGGGTTATTTTTTTTCTAATCTCTGACTGAGAATTTCTTGACGGACAGCATGTGTTACAGGAAGGAGGGTCTAAGGACCGATGCTATTTAGTTGCATTATGGGAAGTGTAGCATTCAGCGTATTTGGAGCTTAACCTACACTAGGCAGAAAATAGTTAAGATATCTCTGCCTCTGCTGCTCTGATTTGACTTTTATTTTTATTTATTCGGTCCAACAACTTTCTGAAAGTGCAGTATTCAATTGGTGGAGTTATCTCTCTGACAACTGTCTGGGTAATCGTGCTTAAATGGTTTACAAGTGATTCACCGATATTAAATGGCAGCAGTGTGTTCATGTTTTACTCAAGGAGCAGCTAGCTAGAACGTTTGTTTGTCTGATAAACAGATGTTTGCAGTTGGTTATATAAAGTTTAAACGATTCATTTCATGTTGATGCATTTTATCCATCATTTGCTTCAGCTGTTTTTTTCTGTACACAACATGCATTTACAAATGAGTTGCGTGTCACTATGATAACTGTCTGTTTCATCTAAAGTTGAAACAAAGGTTGGTAAACCATTTGATGCCATCAAGATGAAGGAAATAAAACAAAGACACTGCAGTGTCACAGCTGAGTGATCGAGGTTGCTTTAAATACGCTTCCAGTTATCCATACAACAACCAACAGAATTAATATATTAATAAATTATTGGAATAACATAGAGGTATTTAATGTTTAGCATGAAACTTGTGGTTATGCTCATTATTTTGAAGACTTTGATGTTTGTAATGAAATAATCTGTCAGAACCTTCTTTACACAAAATTAGCAAACCCCACAGCCGAGTTAAGGGTCCAAATTTATGACCGTGTGAGCATGAAACTGAACACTTCTTATAGAAACCAATGTTTGTTCTGTTTCAGCTGGATTTCACTCAAAAAAAGTTACTAGACTGTTGTTAAAGCAGGAAACTGGTCCTTCTCACTGTTTAACATTGTATCTGATTTAAATAGCAGCATTGGGACACATCACTAAGAGCTGCTCTTAAACTAGCCAAATGATATATTTAATATAAATATAGAATGCAGATATACACTCATTGAGCACTTTATTTTGTTACACCTTTACATTCTAATGTAATCCAACCTCAATAATACATATATTGATTTGATTCTTTCACCAAAAACATTCTAATCAATATGAACTTCTTAAATATTATATTGGATTAAAGTATATTCAACAGATGTACCTAATAAAGTGACAACTGAGTTTAGATATAAAGTCAAGACCGTTTTTTTGTTTGTTAATGCATCGACCTCTATAGTTCAATGTAGATGTGACAAGTAAGCACATTTTATCTTCCCTAAGAGCTATCAGAGTTACTATCACCTTGGTTAAGCTTTCATAAAAACATTTTTTGTTTTTGTTTTACCTCGAGATATCAACATCCCTTTTGACAGCGATCCAGATGTTTGGGGGATATTTTAGGCCCCATTGTGTTCTACTTGAGTTTACCTTCCACACTAAACCAATAATATAATATGGTTTAAGACTTTTAAAGAGCAAACTTTCAAAAGATGATACATTCATCCAAGTTAATCTGGCCACATACCTGGGGGAGTTGAATCCACTGTCCACCGTGACACTGCTGCTGTCCATGCTGTCCAAACGGGCAGAGTGGGCTGACTTCTGGCTGCTGCTGTTCTCCGTCTCCTTGGGGCTGAGTAAGGTCAGATTGGTCTCCAGTTTCCGCTGCAGATCGTGGTCCTTCTCCCGCTCCAGTAACCACTGCATGGTTCCCTCCCCACCACCGCCACCGCCTCCACCATTACCACCCACTTCCCCATGGTCCTTGCTGTCCTCTGCTGTGGCCAACTCTTTGTGCGAGTCCTCCTCTGCCTCTTCCTCTTCCTCGTCGTCTGATACATTATAATAGTCAAAGGAGGCGGAGGGGACTGTTGGCTCTAAGCAGCCCTGTAAAACTGCCGGTGACGCTGAGGAAGTGGCTGAATTGGAAGGCTGCTGGGGCTCAGGATTGTCTAGGGCCTCTGTTGATTTGGCATGTGAGGCTTTCCGCAATGTGCCGGACTTGGTGTAGCTGCTGTCCACGTAGCCTGTGGACAAGGCATTGTGTGGAGGTTTGAACAAAGTGTCCTTGCTGAAGATCTCTTTCCTCTTGATCACCATACTGCCTCCTCCCCCTCCCGGATCTACATTGTGTTGGTGTGGCGTCAAACGGGCATTTTGCGCCGGCTCCGGCGTCTGGCTTGGCGTCAGTCGCACCGAGCCGTTCTGTCCCTTTGCCGACGACAAGTCCTCTTTGTACTCCATCGTGTGCGGAGAGGTGAGGTGAGGCGTTTGGCGGTCAGCCGGAGAGCCCTTTCGGAGTCCCCCTGATGAGGTTAATGTGTCATATTCTGATTTTGCCTGAGGCGAAGGGGCAGTTAGGATTGTTTCATTTGACGTATTGCACTGGAAGTACTCATCTGTTGAGGGCTTAGGAGAAAGTCCCATTAGCTCATTGTACGATGGCAAGCTGTCTCTGCTTTTGTTCCTCTCCATCGTACTCCGAATCCTCGAGTCGTCCAAACTCCCTTTCCCCAAATCAGGCACATTAAAATCAGAGTGGAACTTAGCAGCAGAGAACATGATCCTTGAGTAGTGGGAGGACTTCTGCGTGGCGCGCAGGGTGCCGTCGTCAGTGTAGTAATGACTACGCTCCTCCAGAGTGGGTTCAAAGTCTTCTTGCACCCCCAGTGACGGGCCCTTGAGGGAGTTGTCCATGGACCGGGAGCGTTCCTTCGCTTGATCCGACCTGTCGTGACGTGACTTCCTGTCCTGATTGTGACTGTGACTTCTTTGCACTCTGGACTGGCACGTCCCGCGCGACGGCTCAGGGAAGGGCATCTCCGTCCGTCTCTTGGCCAGCTCCCCGGACACGTCCCACTCGGGAGTGACAGGGCAGTACGATTCAGTGATGTTGGGGTTGCTATGGACCAGGTATGTGGCGCCTCCACTTCGTCTGCGCTCCAAGGTGTACATGGCCTCCCGAGGCGAGCGAACTAACGAGTGGCTAAAGAAGCGGTAATCCCTTTCCATGAACAAAAGGTCCCAGTTTGAGCCCTCGGACGGGTCTCCCCTGGAGGTTCGGGGCTTGCTGTGTGAGCGGGACTTCCCGTGTAGGGCCCTCCTGTGGCCCCGCCCCCTCCTGCTCCGCGCACTGTGCTGGGCGGAGGACCCCGCCTTGTTCTTCTGCGTCCGCTCCTCCTCCAGCCTCTTCATCACCGCCGTGTGCCTTGCCACATTCTCCACTGTTAGGTCAGGGTTGATTCGGCGGATAATCTCCATCTCCACCTCGCGGGGAATGGGCGTGGTCGGCACCTCCTCGTCACGAAGAGGCCACTCCTCTGGCGGGAACTGGGCCGAGAAGGTGGCCAGCTGCCGCATTTTGTCCTTCTTAAAACTCAGCCTGAAGAGCCTGAGGCCGAACCTTTTGGATTGCTTCTCGCCGCTTCCGCCGCCGCCGCCACCACTTCCTTCTTTCTTTTTGGTCAGAGTGTCACTTTTATAA
This sequence comes from Anoplopoma fimbria, assembly GCF_027596085.1. Classification (NCBI taxonomy): domain Eukaryota; kingdom Metazoa; phylum Chordata; class Actinopteri; order Perciformes; family Anoplopomatidae; genus Anoplopoma; species Anoplopoma fimbria. Next base: position 14,510,941 of record NC_072457.1, read on the forward strand.
GGGAAAGAAGTGATGCCTTTGCTCTTCTCAGCGGGCTCTTGAGGCGGCGGTTGCTTGGCAGGAGGGGACGTGGGAAGAGGGGGATGAGGGTATGACGGAGGTTCTCCTCGGTGCTCCTTGGCTGACGTGCTTGGTGGAGGTTCCCCGCCATTGTGATCCTTGGGGGGCTTACTTTGATAAGAATCTCCCCTGTGCTCCTTTGGTGACTTACTACTGTGAAGTCTGGACGAGTCTTCGCGATAGGAGTTGTATGAGTCATTGTGATTCTTGCGTGGAGGCCTCTCTCTCAGGCAGCCAGGTGTAGATGGTGTAACGTTGCCAGACTGAGGCGGCGAAGTGCATTGCTGAGTTTGCTGTTGCGGTTGCTGCTGCTGTTGTTGTTGTGTTTGTTGTTGTTGTTGTTGTTGTTGTTGTTGCTGTGACTGTTGCGTTTGGCGCTCTTGCAGCCGATCATCCAGGTGATACCACTTGTTGTTGGTTCTGATGAGGGAAGGAGTGATAAAGTAGGTCTGGGGGGTGACGATGAAGTAGCCCTCTGGAGTTGGGTAGATCTTCCTCTCTCGCACCAGCATGTTCAGGGTATGTCGCAGAACCTCTGAGCTGGGTGTAGGCACGCCTGAAGGAAACACAGATCAGACAGAGTTGAAGCATAAATAAATTTCAGATTACATTTTGTATTTGCATAAAGAAATTCAAACACAGGACATTTTGAATATTTTGTTGGAGCATGGAGACAATTTGGAGACCGTTAAATAATCCAAATTAACAGATTAAAGCTGAAGAAAAAAATAGTTTTTTAGTAAAAATATAATGTTGAACTTCCATGATGTTTCAGTCACCCAATGCATGAGTTAAGATCAGTTAAAATATAAATGAAACATATATAATCTCACCAAAGGCATTTTAAATATAAGAAAAATGAGGAGTGAAAGATAGGAGTGGGTGAGGATGATGTGAGATATTTCTTAATTTTTTCCAGAATTTAGAAAAATGTTTTGAAGCTCAAACTACACTGAACTGTTCCCCTTAAATTCCCCATCTTATTAAAAAAGCATATTCCGCATATTTCTATTCGAAAAATTTCTTTCATGCTTTATATAATTTTTATGAAGATTGAAATGTTCAAAACAAAGTTGGCACGTTTTTCATGTTTGCACCATTTCATCAGAGATATTGTTGATGTATTGTACAACCTTTTATTCGCATTTCTCTAAAACGAGGCTTGACAGTATGTTTGAAAACATTATTATCTCACTATAAATTAAGTTTAACTAGCATTGGTTTGAATTTTTCTTCACAGCACATAAATAAATAAATTAAAATAACATTTGTAAAGACGGACGTACTGGTGCGTACATCAGAGTTTTAACAGCTATTCATTGTTTGAATGTTTTGAACATTGAATGTTTCTTTATATTTTTTTGATGAATAATGATTAATAAAAAAAGTAAAATATATTATTTTATTCTCTTGAAAATTATAAAAAAAATCATTGCAGGTATTTTCTGCATTAAAATCATGTAGGTGAGTTTTTCATATTAGACAAGCATTTTTATTTTTTGTTGACTAACCTGAGTTTTCCTAAATTGACAATTACCACATCTCACACAAATCCTCAGGCATTTTTAGTAGTGTCCATGACTTGTATAATTCTATAAAACTGATACCATGATCTCAGATTTAATGTGTTTAACAAATGTTACTTAATAAACTAAACACTCCCAGATGAGTCCTGAGGATATTTAATCAGTCCCCTCAAGAGCTTAGCTTGTATAAATTACTAAAATCAACCTTACAAAATAATTCAATTTTTTAAATAAACATCATTCATAACCTTTGTCTAGCATGATCTTGTGTTGCCTGACATTACATCAGCCCCTGTGTGTTTTTACACAGCAATGGTGCAACCTATAAGTTCAACGCCTTTTCACTGAGGCGTCATAAATCGAAATAAAGATAAATTTGAGGGACATGCTTCCCATTCCCAAATTTGACTGACAACTCGGTAACACAGTGATACAACCTGTGCTTTTAAACATAGTGTTTGGATTCATTTTAGGATTTAATTGTTTTATGCATTTTAGTAAAGAGCAAAAAAACTATAATGTTAAAACATTACGTATATTCAACCATTAAAATAAACAATTGTGAACCTTTTTTTGGAACAAGGCAATAATTTAGAGTCATGAAATAACGGATCATAGTATTTTTTTGAACCTGGGAAATCTTTGTTTTACTTTATGTTAAAACTGCTCTAAGAATTGGCTAAAAGATAGTTCGGATTGTTTGTATTGGGGTTGTATGTGGTACTCATCCATAGTCATTCTATTACCTACAGTAGATGGTGGTCAGGACGGCTAAAGTTTGTAGAAGCAGACAAGAGTACCAGCACTGTAGCAGAGCAAAGTACTGCTAAAACATATTTTGGCATCTTAAAAGAAATGGCCACCTATAAAAAACAATATCAGTTTAAGTGTATGCTATAGTTAGAATATTTTCACACAGGGAATTGAACTGAAAGTGAAATTTATCTATACTGTTTTTGTCAACAGAGTCTCGTGGCTTTGAAGTTCAGTTCCCCGTCATAAAGGGCTGTCTGTCAGCAAGATAAAGCTGAGATATTCTAAATATAGCATATGCTTAAACGGATATTGATTATTTAAAAAAAATGTAAGTGGACCTTCCTTTTAGGTTGTTACATCTGTTTTGCTGCTGCCCCTGCCTACAACAGTACATTGGTTTGCTCCTGCAACTGTACTCAAGGCTGTTTCGCCAAAGTAGGGACGTGCCGACCGCCATCTACTGTAGATAACGCACTGACAATGGAGAAGTACCTCATACAACCCCACTTCAAATAAACATGCCTTTTAAGGAGAGATAATAATAATAATGTGATTAGATAATCATTTTGTAATAACAGGAAATGTGCTACGTCCATGATGTCACTGAATTGAAGTTTAACAATGAATACGGGTCTGGTTGTTTTTAAAAGTAGATAAACTGGTTTAGGGTCTTCAAATCACTTTAACAACACAATGTATTCATAGAAAATATCCCATAAATCAATGTGTATGTATCACTTGTAAAGAAAACCGAACACAGTATGAGTAGAGAAAAAGGAGAGAAGAATGGGAAACTGAAGTGTTTTTCTTCATTTTTAGGCCTGTATTTTTTATTCAAGTTTAGGGCTGCATGACATTTTTTCTATAAAATGTAAGAATATTGTGAAAAATGTCAACTATTATTTCTCAACGCGATATCTTCAAAATGTCATTTTGCAAACACAGCAGTCCAAAATCCAAAGATATTCTGTTTACTGTCATATATGATATATAAAAGGAATAATCGATTATCAAAATGTGAGCCCATTTACTGATCGCTTATTTGCCTAATGTTTCAGATCTATCCCCGTTGAAACATTATCTTTTTAGCAAGATTGTACATGATGAAATATCTCAATACTCAATCAATCAGTGAAATGTGAGATCAATAGATGTTTAAAGCCTACATATATCATTACTTTGCTCTTTGAACCAGGCTTGTCTACATGTAGATAGTAACAAATAACAGATCAGGAGATAATAAACCAGGTATGAAACATGCGCAGATGTATATAATCAGCATTTTTTACCTTAGTATTTACAGTAACTGCTAATTTTCTAACACATGCCACACAATGTATTCAAAAATCAGTTTCTGCATGCTTTGTGCAGTCCCATTTTGTAAGAAGGAGGTCAGAGCAGCGTACCTGGGAAGCTGGCAGTGAGGTGCTCCACCAGAGCCTCCTGGTTGACAGGCTTGTGGGCAGAGTTCATAGCAGAGATGGCCAGGCACAAGATCTCCCCCAGCGGGATGAACTGTGACTGGCTGATAGGTGACATGCTGATCGGAGACACGTCACCTGCAGGAGGAGGAGGAGGAGGAGGAGGAGGAGGAGAAAGAGGAGGAGGAGGAGGCACAACTGTTAGATCATGAATGAACAGCAGGCGCAGCGTGTGAAGCTATGATGTAATGGTCAAACAGCAGCAGCTTGCACGCTGCCTCCAACAGCTCCACCCCTCCTCTCTGTGCTTCCGTTAGCCTCTCGTTCCTCCTGTTCGTCGTAGCTTAGCATAACGAGGCAGCTGCTGCCATAGTGTGAGATCACCTGAGTCCTGACGAACGTCGTTATTCAGGTCACATGATCGCACAAACAGAAATGAAACCTTACACAATCTTTTTTAATTTAACAAAATATAAACTGACGTTAGCGCCACATTGACAGCTCACACACAGACATCCTCTGTAGCCTTTGTCGAATTAAGCTGGCTTTGCTGTCGGCAGTAGTGAGTAGTGAGATCATCCTACAACCAGACGGCACGGCTTCAAGCCCCTCTGAGAGCAAACATCTGCCCTGCTCAAAGGTTGTAACGCAGCACACTGAAGCCATCGCTGCAGCATCTTTGCTGTAGCTGACCCTGTCCTCTGACCTAAATCTGGTGATCGATAGAGAGAGTCATGCGATACGATGACCAAATATACCATCGAAAGCCTCCATCTTTGATTTTTAACCTTACATTATGCCTTCTGATATGTGGACGGATAAACAGATGCGTTAACGTTGCCTCATCGATCGCTGTTTTATGTTTTGTGATCATTTTACTGTCGACACTTCTTCTACCTGAGCTGATATATGTGCAGGGCCCTGTCTCCTCACCACACTCAGCTGAACGGTCAGTGAAGCAGCACGATGACGTTATCTCTGCTTAGTATCACAGCCCCTTAAGCTGTATGTGGCTTTACCAGGATTTACTCTCTGTTGTTTTTTTAGTAAACATGAGAAAAGCTGGATCCCCATCCTGTGCTTGTTTAGTATCGTATAGTGTAGTATCGGAATGATTTGTCGTATTTATGTTTTCGTAATGAAGCAAGAAAGACAGCATAGAGATATGTGCTAAATCTATCATAAAAGGGACATAACAGATGAGATTTTCTTGGTAAAGACATTAGTTCATGATGAAAGATCGCCCAGAAGCCCTTTTGTAATATCAACAAACACAAAATATGAACCTGACACAAAATTTCGCACAGGGGTGATGCCACTGATGTATTGTACAATGACTTAACTTTTTTGAAGGTGTATAAAATATATAGATAATGACACAAAACATTTTTAAAAATAGGTTAGTAAATATGCAGGGGATGGGAATAATGTCAGGAAGTAAAATGGGGATTAGGACCCACAGAAATAGAATTTAGAATTTTAAAGTGAGCCAAATGAGTGTCCAATAGCGCTTTTAATAAGATGTATAATTAGATGTAATAATTCAAAATATCTCCTCTATTTCTATTTCACCTCACTTGATACATTCAACAATACAAGTTATGAAAAGAGGAAGTAGGAAATCATTTCTGTCCATTTTGAACTCTGCCCTTTGCCCCCAAATCAAACTGTGTCTTCTCTGCGTAGAGAGTGGGTGGAGCCTCTGTCGGTGGGAGTTGTCAAAGACTCACCTGGTGCACGATAACTTGGCGGGGACGGAGAGAAATGAGGAGCGGGAGGGGGAGGGAGATGCTGCTTCTGCACACGGATGTCTTTCTCACTACGGGAGAGATTGTGCTCCAGCGGGCGCTCGGCGAGCTCCGGGCTGGGCCAGGCCCGCCGCAGATTGCTGCTGCGGTTCTTCTTCATCGTGACCCCTTTACCAGGTGGCCTTCACCCCCGGGGGCTGGGATAAAGTGGAGGGAGGGGAGGGGAGGCTGGTGGAATGGGGGAGAAGGGGGAGGAAGGAGGGAGGTGGGGAAAGGGGGGTGTGTGCAGGGGGAGGTCGACCAACCTCAGGCTCAGTGCCTCCCCCGCATCAGTAAGAACGTCCCGCTAGAGCGATCACACACCAGACATGGCAGGAACCAGTGTGCGCCTTCACACACATACACACGTCTCATTTACATCCACGAGCAAGCTACAAACGACCGAGTTCGCACTGTGGGTGGTTGTCATGGGCTGCTGGGCTCTCCCAGGCTGATCTGGAGCGACGGCAGCAGCAGCGGCGGCGGCGGAGGTGCAGGTGATTGCGCGAGGCATCACCCTTTCATCGGCATCAGTCCCAGCCACCATTTGTAGCATCCCCATTTGCATGCGTAGGGAGGCACATTACGTAGCCGCTCTGATGTGGGAGGAGGGAGCAGGAGAGAGGTGGGGGGGCAGGGGTAGAGATGAGGGAAATGGGGCATTGGAAGCAAGGAGGACGGTGAGGAGAGATTTCTGTGGAGGTTTTTTTTAGGATCCGCTTGTTCCTTTTCTTTGAGTAGAAGGTAACTGGGGGGGAGAAAAGGAGGGGATAGATGGACGGTCAAATATTCAAAGCTTAAGAGGCCCAGTCTTCGACAATAGCTCAATTCACCACAGGAGTGCTCGGCCGATCCCCGGAAAACAAAAGAGCCCACTTAAAAAAATAAAAATAAAAGCTCCATTCACCCCAACAGGCAGTGAAACCTCAGTAGTATGCAAAGCACCGGAGACGCCACGTTCACCTCCATCTTTAGCCGATCAAGCACAAGACCCCATCGTCCTTTCGACAACAGCACACCAGGAGAGGGTGGGGAGAAAAAAATGGAGAGCATAGAAATAAATAAATAAATTTCAAGAATAGAAATCCACCGTTTCCCGCAATCCAACGGAAGAAGCTCCCGATTCTATCGCCGTGGCATCCATTCATTAACAGGGGGGGATGCAAACTCCAGTCAACGGCAAATCTCTTTCAACGCTAATGCTGCAGCTGCTCCCAGCACCTCCAGGAAGGGTGTGTGAGTATGTGTGTGTGTGTGTGTGTGTGTGTGTGTGTGTGTGTGTGTGTGTGTGTGTGTGTGTGTGTGTGTGTGTGTGTGTGTGTGTGTGTGTGAGTGTGAGTGTGTGTGTGTGTGTGTGTGTGTGTGTGTGTGAGAGAAAGTGTGTATGCGCGCATCCGCCTGCTGCGCGCGATTCTGCGTGAGCATGCATGCGTCTGTGTCTGGGTGATTGAGGCTGAGGGGAGGGGAGGAGAGGATGCAAGAGAGAGAGGGAGAGGGAGAGAGAGAGAGATCGAGGACATGCATAAGGCAGAGAGGAGAGCAAATATCAACAGCTCGAAACACACACAAGGAAATAAATAAATATATATATATTCTGCCCTCAGATGATGTCCGGGGAATAGCTCAGGCTTCTGAATCTCTGGATGAATTTCCATCCTCACCCTCCTTCCTCTCGTGTTCCCTCACCCTCTGCTCTTGGAGGACGAGGGGCCCCCTTAAACCACCATCCGTCCTCTTTTTGGTGTCCCACCTGAAGCTAAAGACTTGACAGGGCCACAACTAAAGGGGACTCATTCTACCACGTCCTGGTTTGTGTCTCATCGGTGCTTTTCCACCGGTTGATTCAGTAACTAATACTGTGTGGGAAAAAGTAAGAACCCCAAAGCATCACCTTCATCACGTCCAGAGTGGCAGCTCCTGCTAGCTGCTGACTCACATGTGTGGAGTGTGAATGGACGGTTGGAGGGACAGAATAAGGAGCAAAGTGAGAGGGCAGGACGGGCCACGGGTGGAGGAGGAGGGGGGAGGGGGAGGCGGTGTCACAACCAATCTGCTCCAGTTCACTGATACCAAAGAGAAAGAGGAGAGGAAGGGAAGGAGGGGTGAGGAGGAGGAGGAGGAGGAGGAGGAGGAGGAGGAGGAGGGAGAGGGAGAGCGACACCACGCCAGCCATTTTATTTCTCAGTAGTGCTGCAACAGCCTTTGTTGCCATGACGACGCAAGCCGATGATCTCATAGCTGTTACCTTTTGAGTGCCGTTCCCTTAAAGAGCCAGTTACTCAAGATAGCAGCAGACAGACGCCACATAGACGGGGACGGAGACGCCTGTTAGAGGGACAGAAAATAGTCCTGCATCGCTGCTGAAACATGGAGATCCTTCAACACTTGTGTTACGACAACAATTACACTTACTGGGAGAAAATGAAGAGCAAGATGTCCTAATATTGGAAAGACATCTTCTTAAAAAATACATGTATCCACAGTGACAACAATGATTTGCAAGATATGTTATGGAAAATCCTTCTCATTTCAAATGTGAGGCAGTTAGAGTCTGGAACATTAGTCGATTCATTTATTAGTCGGTCAACGAAAAATAATTTGGAAACAAATTTGATAAGCGGTTTAATTGTGTCAATATTTAAGCAAATATGCTTAACATCCACTGGTCATATGGGATAATCTAATACTTTTTCGGGAGTGCATACATGACAGTAAACTGAATATCTTTTGGATTTGGACTATTGGTCAGACAAAACATTTAAAGAGATCAATTTGAGCGATACGGTAAACTAATGAGCATTTTTCACTGTTTTCTTACATCTTGCAGACAAAAAGAACAAACGATGTAACTGAGGAAATATCAAGGAAATGTATAAATAATGGACTGAATGCGGCTAAATTGGCATTTAGCTAATGAACGTCATTAATGTGTAGCATTATTGTAATCACGTTAACATGCTCACAATGACATGCTAGCATTTTGATGTTTAACAGGTATAATATTTGCCATGTGGAACGCCTTCGCATGTTAACATTCGCCAATAAGTACTTAATTATGGTTGGTTTAGAAGGTGTTAGACAAATTTAAATTCTGACCTGATGATGGTGTTAAATGAAAAGTCGGTGGATTACCAGTCACACCGACCAACATCTATAAAGCCGTCACTAAAAATGTTGGAATCTCGTTATATTTTGTTATAGTTGTGTATCAACTGTCTTTAAGGTGGAGAACATCAACTCATATCAAGACTGGATTTGTCTAAAAGCACCAAAAAATGACCAATTAAATTGTAATTAAATGAACTCAGCATGCGGGATAAATCCTTCACAGATGTTGCATTGCATTCATATTAACTTATCAGTAGTGGGATAGAACTATCCTGATGTAGAAGACACTAGTTCTGAGCTTTAAAGGATTTGTGGCCTGCTACAAATTCATCCAACTTCCTTGCAAATGACCATTTTTGCCGGTGGTCTGCCCTCCAGTGGAACATTTAGGACAACACATGTCTTTTTCACAGTAAACTCTTAAGGCCAGACAATGAGTAAAGAGACAAAATAAGTCTAACCACAACCCACAGCCTACATAACACATCTGACATTAAGATATACGGCAACAAATCCCTCTGCTGCGTTAAACATTTCCCCCAATTCTCCAGTGGGACCCTCCCTTTCCTTCCACTGGAGACCTCTGCTGTAGCAGGGAATGCAGTGCCATAGTGTTTTCCTGAACAAATGCTCCACTTTTCCTTCCTTACGAGCACTCACTCCTCCCAGTCCATTGTTTATATCCTGTTAACGGATACAAAGTCCCTCGGTTAATCACAACTTTTGTCTAAATGTTGCAATCCAGCTATTTTTTTGCCTCTCAGCCCTAATCAAACCCTCCCAGGCAGTTTGGTGGATAATCTGCATTATATAAACATGTAGCACTCATATGTGAGAAATGTGCACCCCTTTATGTTTTAAATATATCACATCAAATTCATTTGACAAAAGCTGTATGACTTCAGCCATTTAATACTTGATCATTTAAATAATCTATATATTATTTTTATTTCTTTAATCCATTCCTGTTTCCCTCTAGCCTGTTTGTTTTTGTTGTTTTATATTTATGTATTCTAGTCTTTTGTTTAATACATCTTCATAAAAACAAAAAAAAAACCCATTTCAGATGCATTTAATTGTCCAAAATCTCTCATTAATAAAAGAAAACACTGTTGCATGACTTTACAAGTGTTCATCATTCCAAATGCTCACAGTTAACTAACAGCATAATTTGTCTAAACTTTGTTTGAACTTGTCACTACATCTGAGTAAATGAGTCACACAGCACCTTGCAGCCCATACTAGAAAATCAACACCCCAAAAAACCTTTTGCAAGCTAGATCTGTTTCAGGTGATCTCAAGAAGGCCAAATGGTTAAAAAGTAACTCCTGATTGAATTCAAATGAGCTTACTATTAAGCTAAAGATTGATTATGCTGCCCAGTAATGTGGGGGCCACTTTCCCACTGAATACACTGTAACGACACAACTAAATTATTTTTAACCGTAGATTATTATTAGTTTAGGGGTGAAATATATATATATATATATCTGCATGTGGACCAACAGCATATAAACTCTGTTGGTTTTGGCATTATAGAGTCTGGTGATTTATTAGCTATAAGACAAACATTCCACAGCTTATCTGTGTTTGCTCCAGTAGTGTCAGTGAAACCACGTCACTTCTACCGACAGACAGACAGAAAGACTCAGAAAAAAAGCACAAAATCGCAATCATTTTAAGATTTACCTTTGGACTATAACATATCTTATTCAGTCAATACAATCAATGTCCAGCAGCTAAATGTAGAAATCTGATAACATGAAAGGAGCTGTAGAGTCTGGTCAGAGTTGAGCCATAGCAGCAGGTGCCACAGAGCTGACTTTATACAAACTGTTTAATCCCAAACTTTGAGTTCAAATATCTGGAAAACTACAGGCAGATACTGTTATACAAGGTTTTCCCCGGGAAAAGAACCAAACAGCTCCCTATTTACACAGAGCTGCTGGAAATGATGCAAATGAGAGCAGTCGGTGTGAAAAAGATCAGCAAAGTCGCAGGCCGTTAAACCAAAACAGTGAGCTAAGATACAGCTGAGTGGAACTGTTGGCAATGAGTGACTACCTTTCACATTAAACATACTAATTAAATCCATTGTTTTTATACAAATAATGATCACAGCAGCTTTAACTTCTTTACCGGGTACAGGGTTTGTTTAGCAGAGATGATAAGCTGCCAAGATCCAGATGTTTCTTCTGATCAAGTTTGAATAAGCAATTTAGTCATCAGATTAAGAGCTTAACAATGGCTTTAATTGTTCAATATAAGGAATTTGATGTTTAATATAACACCTCTGCTCATTTTATCAGAAGGTTCCTGCTTTATTTCATAAAAGTTGATCAATTTGTAATGATGGTTGCATGCTGCGAAAAACAATAAGCTGAAAGATGCTTAAACGCTCTCTAGAGCTAAAGGGAACTAAACACCTTTTGCATAACACAAACTCATTTGACCCATTGTTAAAACAAATCTTTGATGTGTGCAGTTTTGAATATGCCGGATTAGCGGTGTAAAATATCACCACAGTGATCATTTTACCAAACAAACGAGTATTTTCTAACCTTTTCCGTTATCTCTGCTACAGGTTGATGCTGCTCCCTGATGGCACTGACGATCTAAACTGAGGCTCTATTGTGAAACTGACATAAATAAGGTAATCAATGACACGCTGTACGCCATTTAAGCTCTCATTTGCACACACACTCGGATAAAAAAAGCTTGCGAGGGCAGTATGATGGGAGCAGTGGTTTGACTTGCTGACAGTAAAGTCAGCCAAACCTGTCCCAGCACATACATGAGTTATAGCCTTGTCAGGAGAAGATGAGTATGAGTGTGGGAATGTTTGACTGGAGTAGAACTGAGTCCTGTCTCCTCTGTCTGAATGAGTAAACTACCTGATATGAAGCAGCTGAGGTTATAAGGTGAGATGCTGCCTAAATGCATCGGACTAGCTACGACTGGTTTCATACAACTTGTTTTGACTCACAGAGGGAATAAATAGTATCATATAAAAACCTCAGGGGGAAGTATTTTCACTCATAATCATAAATAATGGAAAGTCATATTAGGTTTAATACCAATCAGCATTAAACAACCAGCAGAGCTCTGAGGAGCCAACGACTGCAGGTAAATCCATCAGAAAGATATTAAGATTATCAAAGGTAACTGCATGGACAAAGAGAAACGGAAATCACAAATATAAACTGACAAGACACAAAGATGTTTTTAGCTCTGTTGTGGCAAATCCAAAGTCTCGAGTGAATCAAGTCAATTCAGAAAAATCCACTTCCCAGACCAAATCTCAATCTCTGATAAAGATTCAGGTTTTCTTGAGGACTATAAACAGGAAGTGTCTTTAAACATTCGGACACTTTGGTAAACTAAAGAATCTTCCAATAAGACAGTTAGCGTTACAGAGTTGTTTTTTTCACGTTTGATTCCTTGTTAACTTGAGCACCTAGTTTGCATTTGAAGTAACAACAGTGCACTCATCCTACAAACCAAGTCTCAGGTCTTCATAAGTAAGCTGAGAGACTCTTCAAGTCATTAAAGTCTCCGAGTGCTGACAATTAAAATGAAAGGTTGAATGTTATTTTTTTTTATTCTGGAGGTTAGAGATGTCTCTTATGAGAAAGACCCAATAACAAAAGTAACAACCATCACAACCGCAGTCATGTTAACTATAACATTAATACTTATTAAGTAAAGTAGAACTTTACAGTCTCTCAAAGAAGGTTAGTGTCTCCAATTTAAGACGTTGTCTCAAGTGAGTGAAGTCGGAGAGCAGTTCATGTCCTCATTTTTGTGACTAAATCTGACTTAAGTCTCACTTCTACAGTTCTCGACTGACGTCTACAGCGTAAATGGAAATACTGCTAAATGGTATGCAAGTTATTATGGCCAACCAGAGTTAAAATAAAGTCTTAATCCCTTTATTTGTGTCTTCTAGTCATCTCCGTACAAACTCTGCAGTCAAGATTAGTCAGATTTAATAACGTGTTATTAAACACTCCTTTCCTGTTAATTTGCGCATCTTATGTTCTACATTCCTCTTTTTACTGGTGGATGAGTCTGCTTTGGTAGGCATGGTTTTGTGGCCCTGCTGCAGGCCACATTTTCCATGCAAAGAGGAGGAGACCACCTTGTTTCCAAATCACACATCAATAACAGGAACTTCAGCGTGTCTCCATTACACCAAAACACATCCATGTAGACTGAAAACAACATCTCTGATGTGAAGGACTCCCTGTGCAGCAGCAGCAGCAGCAGCAGCATGTCTCCTCACACACTCACCTATGCACTGGATGTCAAAGCCCTGTGGGGGTTTGAGGGTCCGTCTGGTCCATCCGTTCCTGAGGACCTGAAGATGAACTTCTTTGCCCTGAATCAGCAGCACGTGCTCATCAATCCATCCCAGAAAGAAGATCTGAGAGAGCGCGTGTGTCAGCGCCTTGTTCCAAAAGTGCTGCATGTTTACGGATTTGAAGCTGGCGAATACCTCGTAGCCGGTTTGATGCTGTAACTTCAGTGAGAGCCCGGCCGGTGGTGATGGTGGTGATGGTGATGATGATGATGATGATGATGGGGGGTCTCCTTCATCTTCCCCGCAAGCCTTCGACAGCACCAGAGCCAGGGAGTGCGGAGCCACGGGAAGGGACTTCTCCATTCCCGCTTCAGTCAAAGTTAAGAGTCCCGCATGGAAACCAATAGGAGACTACACCTTGACTGTAGGAAACCACGCATGATTTAGGTTTCTATCCACAAAGCTGGCTGATCATCTCAACTGGTTCAGACATAGTAAAGACATGAACTACACTACAGAGTGAAACAGAAACACGATCCAGAGTTTTCTGTTGCAGCACGAAGTTATAAAAGTTAAACACAGGTGCTCCATCTAAAACCAGGGGAATAAACAACATGACGCGCCGTCCGCAGCAGCCAACTAAACCCGACTGTCAGAGAGTATTAGGGCCTATTTTCAGCGACAAAAGAGGCGAGGACTTGTGCTGCGTTCAAGAGCCACACGTAAACTCCTATTTCACACTTTGGAAGACCATCAATGTGTGTGGTTTTTTTTGTTAGAAAATGTTTACCAATTTCATGCTGATGTAATTGTTATCAAAAAATAACATTCAATTTGATGTATGACTTCAAACACCAAAGAAGATTTGGCTAAACAACGCACTAAAATGACATAATGACTTTATTTTCAACTTTATTTTCACAGGGACATTTATTCTACTGCAAACTAAGTAAGAACAGACATAGATTTACATATAAAGCATCCTAATAATAATAATAATAATAATAATAATAATAATAATAATAACACATATAATACAATTAACATTAATATTGATATTATTATTCTAAATAATAATTATAATAATAAATATGTAAAACACACTTGAATCAACACCATCAAATAAGGTTTTCAAATGTATCTCCCTTGAAATACTAGTATATGTTAATAACATTAAATCCACCACATATCAATGGACGCTTGATTGTAGAGCTGGATTAAGTTGTCAATCAACAGAAAACTGTTTTGATAATCAATTAATCGTTAATTAATTAATAAAAGTAAATGTTGAACTTTTTGCAAAAGATTTTTTAGATAAAATGTAACATGGTGAAAAATAACTACGATTGGTTGACGCTTCACCTCTTCTTTGGACAGAGGCTTGCGTAGGGGTGTCATTTTGTTGCCTCATTGACTGGCTCCCTTTTTAAAATGACTTGAAGCCTGTTGGTGGTTCGCTTGAAGTGTGAACACAGCATTAGTCCACCCACTGCATCATTTTGAAAAAGTAGTCCCAAACTGTCAAATTGAATTCAGAATTGTCCTTGTAAAATTAGGACGAGACGGCAACCTCCAGTTTTGAAAAGTAAAGCCAATGCAAAGTGTCTTAAACTTGCATTCCTTCTAATGGCCATCAGGGGGCGACTGCTCTGGTTGCAAAATAAAGTCAGATTGTATGTAAGTGTATGAGAAAATGACCCTACTTCTCACTTGATTTATTACCTCAGTAAACATTGTAAACATGAGTTTATGGTCTAAATCGCTAGTAACAAGTCCTTCTTCAACACAGCATGATGTTCATTTAGTTAATTATGATTCCATTTAGAATTAAATAGAGTATGCTTTAGGGCGGGCTTACTGTGATTGACAGGTTGCTACCCTACTAGAGCCGTATACGGCGTCTCTATGTCCCTTCTCCACAGTTCAAATAAGGTCACATCCGTTCATTAGTTGCAAATAAGCCAAGACGGTGACAGCTTTAATCCAAGATGGTGAGGGCCAAAGCACCGAACTCAAGGCTTCAAAACAGTAGTCCACAAACAATGAGTGACGTCACAATGGTTACATCCACTTCTGATATTCAGTCTACGATTGGGACTGATTTCAAGCAGTACTAGGCGTTTTGAGCCATATACAACCATTGAATGCCTATTTTTTTTATAAATGTGGATAAGAAATATCAATATTAACACCAGCATTGTAATGTTTCATCGCATAAGTGTCATATTTCAGTTTACAGTTTAAAGAACATGTTTAAGTGGGCAGTTACTCTTTATATCTGAGAATGTGTGGCTTAATGCAAGCAAAAAATAGAGATACAATAGAGTTAATACAATCACACGAGCTAGGAATGATTTACTATTTAATGTGTATCCTGCACGTTATCCCAAAATTATATTCTTAACATTAACAAAGGTGAACAAATTGCAATTTGTTAAATCAATTTATGAGATTAGAGGTAAATATTGTGTGTGTGTGTGTGTGTAGGCGTTGTTTAAGTGTCAGCTGTAATCCTCTGCATTCAGTACATCCAACAGGTACTAAGTGTCCTGTCCTGTGAGAGCTCGTTTAGGTGAAGTGCATCTGTGCTGGCAGTGAAGGAATCTGAGGCCCAGTTTTATTTGGCCAAGGGCCTCGGGTTCTGGTGGCCCAGTTCTTCTCACCTCGCAGCACGCCAAATCTGGTGTAATCCTGGTTGTTTACAGTCAACAGTGTGCACAAGTAGGCCCTTTACTGTGTTTGTAGAGGTTATCTGCTCAATTTCACTTGATGGGAAATTGAGCACTTTAACTTCAGTAATAAATCGGGATGTTAATGATAGTCACTATTGTTACATTTAAGAGCCAAAAACAAAATCTGTGACACTGCTGTACAATAGAGAACCATGAAAAAAGGTTTTTATTTTTCAGAAATAAACATTTCACCAAATGCTCAATAATCACTGCTTACAAAATAGCAATATCATAAAAAATAAAAAAAAGCCCAAAGTGATGCTCATAGCAAAGTTGACTTTATTGAAATGACATTAAAACTGGATTGTCACAGTGAAATATTTTAACAGAATAGATTTCAGCTAGTTTCCTGTAAATATTGAAACATTTACTCAAACAAATGACCAGCACCAGGATCAGAACACAATCAAATTGTGCTTTTTTTTATTATTATTATTATTATAGCAAAGTGAAAAAAAGCATCCTGTTTGTTGTTTCATCTTTAGAAACCACCAGCAATACATGAGCGACTGAGTTAGGTGAAATGTAAACACGTGTTCAAGTATGGAAATAACGTCAAATAAAAGCAATGTGCAAGTGGACTGGCTTTTTTCATGCATGCTATGAAGCCTGACATTTAGAAAATGTAAAACAATTGAATCCTAAGTTTTAAAACCAACAGGACACAAGATAGCTTAGCGGTTGTTCCTGAATTTGCTACACAACATTATCCTTTAATTTACCTACAGAGTGCATTATTAATGTAGGCTTCACAACTCCTCTAATATTTAATTGAATGATTGATTATTTTTGTTTGTGAACCTTTATGTCAGATGTCCCTACACTGACTCCATGGTGTACAAAGATAAGAAAAAAAGAAAAAAGAAATGAAACATGATCCCTTCACAACAGACTATAGTCTTGTTTAGAAACGCTGATACTGGAGGGCATGAAGCCCATCTTTGTTTTCATGATCAAACAAATATAAAAAAAAGTCCTATCAAACTGGCTCCCAAAATATTTCCCTGAAATGCATTTAGTATAAACAGAAGAGAGGCATTCACTGGTAGAAAACTGTGAACTTGGAGTTATGAGGTTAATTACATTTAATCTTTTGGATCCATGAATTTTGTTAAATTATTTAAGGCTTTTTTTTTTTTTTTAAAATACATTGTTGTAAACTATCATTTTAGATTTAATGCTTAAAAGAGAATTCAAAATTGTTATCCTGCAAGGATAAAAATCCACTCAATGCCTCCCATCACAGAACTGTACTCCATAGAAAGAACCTTGTAATGCTTCGCTTGTGAAATGCAACTTTGCACCACATCTTCTCTCCCAGAAGTATGTGAGCTGAACCAAGAGCTACTCAGTCAGACAGTGTAAACTAAAATAATTCACAGGCACCACCTCATACACAGACTCCAGCCTTTCTTCTGCAGATGAAAAGGCTGGAGTCTTCTGATGGAAAGACAACATCAAGGAGAGAAATACATCTCTTTGGTCAGCATTGACACAATGCATGGGATTTGTTTCTTCTTATTAAAGCCTGGTGAATTGGAGACAGACTCAAACTCTACTGCCACCTTGTGGTTCACTCGAATCATGATGTGCTGCAGCTCCAATTCCGTTCCATATCTGTTGATCATGTCACACAGCGACTGCATGAACCAGGACCCAGTCATGGTGTTCCTCCATGAGTAGTAGCCTGTAGGGCAGACGAGTGATAGAAATAAAGGCTCCGTCAATATAACAAGTAAAAAAGGGGTACAATTAGTCTACAAAAAGGCCTGTGTTTGTGTATTAACCTGGGGCTGTGGAGAAGGCATAGAGGAAGTCTGCTTCCACGGGGATCCTGGTAGTATCATCGTCTGGACTGTCGGCTTCAATGCCTGCGTCCAGATCGGTGCCTCTGCAAGCCTGCTCGATGTGCACACAAACAAAACAAGACCAGGTTAGATGTTTTTAGCAAAGCCAAAGATAAGCAAGTGCATGAGGAGGAAAAAACCCCAAAAAAACACAAGACAAACTATTACAATACCTGGATGAAGAAGAGTTTGGGCTTTCCCACCAGCGATTTGCACCGATTGCCTCGAAAAAGTGACGTCAGATACTTGAGCTCCACAGAGCCGTCCGTACCAAAGAACACGCCCTCATCTCCGTGACTCAACAGAACACAGACGAATGAGGCGTAGGAGCTGTGATCTTCCTTTGACACTAAATAAAAAAAATAGGATTTAATATATCTTGAAAACATGATGATATGAAAGACAGCAGCTAGTATTCATTTGTGTATGTTTGTGTACACATTTTGTTGTTTTGCAACAAACTTACCAGAAAGTAAAACCTGTTTCATCTGCTCGACTGACTGGTCGTTGTAAACCTTCACTTTATAACCCAACTTCCCAAACACTTTCATCGCGTTGCCTGCGTCTACATCGGTGCCGTTTCGTTGATTCATGCCTTTAAAAACAAAAGCAAAGAGAATCTGGTGACTTGAACACAATGAAAACACAACTTCATTTTTTATTTTTAGGAACCAACCAACCTTCCTCTTAAGTGGATTTGACCATTAGGACAGAATGGAGGCAGTTTGATGCAAAACACATGTTTGATTTGTTTCCTATAATTTTAAAAAGGCCCTGCCACACAGGTGATTACTTTGGCCAATTAGACCTCTTCTCATAGGACGTGTTTAGATTCAGTCAGGACATGCCATTCGAAAATTGTGTTCATTAGTCAGTATTATTTTTTACAATTCTGTTGGTACTGGTATTTTGTTCATGTACGGCACAGAGCCAGGGATTCAGGCTATTTTGTGGACAGACTTTTTTTTGTTCACGCTCAACCTGCACAAACCTGTACGGTGTCGGGGAGATTTTGGAGAGTACCCGTTCTTATTAGTATTGACATGTTACCTCACATAAACTCTGAATATCTTCAACCTAAGCAGCCAGAAAATGTGAGAACACCTGCAGAGGTGTTAATAATAAAATGATTGCTGGCTGAATAGCATTCACTGTCACACTGTCATTCATGGCTGACTGGGACATTTGAATAAAAACAGAGCCATTGTTAGTCATTAGTATCACCTGTGTTTTCCTACTATGACAAGTCAAAATGTCTGTTGTGAAAAAGGCAGTTTAATACAAAAGATACCTTTAAAATCTTAATTTTGTATAAATTGTTGCATTAAACATTAATTAAATATTCAAAGGAATTTTATTGGATTTTTTTACTACTCTTATGGATGGTATAAGTACATCGTCCAAACCTCTCAACTCAAACCTTTACAAAGTTTAGTTTGTGCTTTCCTACAATATTTAGTGTATCTTGTTAAACTGAGTATATATATATATATATTTACATCTAACTTTTTCCTTACGGCCTAACATCTCTATTTTTAACTCGGTTAGGAGGGCACAACCATTGTGACCATATCAGACTACATTGTCTAGCAACCAGTCTGAAGCCCTGAAGGACTTGTTTAGTTTGTTAGCTACAGTAACTGTGGTACCCTGCTTTGTGTTTCTTAGAGTGGGGCTGTGGACCATGCCTAGCCTGCTAGCCTTTAACTTTAAATCCTATTGGCTGTTGCACAATGAGCTGCAATAGTCTTGGAAACGTGCGTGGGGAATTACAGAAAGCACATATTTAACGTAACATAATCTTTTCATGGTTGAGCAGGCTGACTTTTCACCCCCCTCATATGATGTTCTTGTTCTTGGAACATTGTTGACCAAGCAGTCGTGTGTACTTAGTTAGTCCTGCTAGACAGGTTTGTCAAACACAAACAGCAAAATAAGACCATCATACAGCAACTCTGAGGCACAGCAGAATGAAGCTGTATTCACTGATATCCAAGGTCTTCTCAGACAGATAATGGCATATACTGGTCTTCAGCTTTTCATGCTTAAATTTCACAATAAGGGGAATGCAAGAACTAAGGTCAACTCAAGTCGTCATACATAATCTCCCACACCTTTATATCCAATAAGAAGTAACACTCCCTTATAGGGCCGTAAAGGGCAGACGTGGTCATGCTTCACATTCTGACCACCCAAAGGACACATGACAATTCTGCAATGGCTGTCTTATTGCATCCCGCCACACAAGACTACCACAATACTCAAGTGACCATGTCCATCAAAATTTAAGAGAGGAACTAATCAAACCATGTGTTCCCATGTGATCCAAACTACTGCAAATCATGTGGATACCTGAACTTCCTATAGAGCCACTGACAGTTCACTCCACTGAGATACTGAATTGTCTAATCAAACGCAATGATGCACACACAAGGAATAGTACAGCTGCCTGCTAGTTCTCATTTTCTCTAAAACCAACATATTAACACAGAGCTTTCTTTATCTAATTAACTGGCATGGGATGCAGTTAAATGGGATCCACAGCAACGAGAGTAAATTAGGTCCCCGAGCACACTAGTCAGTCATCCCTCCCCTCCCCTCTCAACTGGACACCACAGACACCTCTACAGCCAGCTACGCTAATAAAATATTTAACAGTGAACATTTGAGGCATCTGACACATTAACCTTGGACTCCTCTGCTGCTTTAGTCTGGATTAACTGAGCATTTCAAAACAGCAAATCCTTAATCCAAGTGGGCCTTTTTTCTGAATTGCTTGAAAATAACCCTGAACCCAACAAGGAAGACTGTAATATCACAGAGGGAAGAACTAAGTAATTATTTTCATTACCTTGGAACTATTACTATAATTAAATGTTTTGGTTGTTTAAAATATATCATAAGTGTAATTTTGTCTGCATCTGGTAAAAACCCTATTTTTACCAAATGTTTACCGTATTTACTATTTAAATTAACATGCACAAAGAAGCAGGTAAATATTCCACTTTGAGAAGATGTTACCATCAGATGCTTCTTTTAATTATTAACTATTTTTTGTTTTTGTTCAAGAAACTCCAGCACCAAGTCAAACATTACAGTCATTTAGCAGACGCTTTCATCCAAAGCGACTTACAATAAGTGTATTCAACATAGGTATTCAAGAGAACTACTAGTCACCAGAAGTCATAAACCAGAGCAAAAGTACAGTGCAGAAACAAACTAATACAATAAGTGCAAAACAAGAGATTACATTTAAACCTGGTTCTGCATCAAATATAATCTTTTTCTGGCAGTAAATATGTATTCGCAGCAGTTTAATTTACCATAAGTGTCATCTGCCCTGAACCAAGAACAAATGAAACTTATAAATACCTGTTCTTTTGTCAAAGTTCTTGTTGTTGATGATGATGCACTGGCCCATGCTGGGGAAATCCAGACTGTATCTGAAGCTGTGGGCGGTGGGTTTAGCATCCACCTCCACGGAGGCAGAAGGAGACAAAGACAACTCTGACCTGAGGAAACACAAAACCACAACACTAGTATATATGTGTGTGTGTGTGTGTGTGTGTGTGTGTGTGTGTGTGTGTGTGTGTATATATATATATATATATATATATTTATTTAAATGCCTGAGGAGGCATTTAAAGGTCACAGGCCTGCTTTAGTCTGCAACAGCACTGTTACAGACGTACAAACAGCTGCTACGTAACAATAAGGGCGTGTATGAACATGCATTGGAGACAATAGTGTCTCGGAGAGGACAACAATGAGCAGCTGATGCAGGTCTCTAACTAGATACACAAATAAATAAATAAATAAACGTGACTCACTGTTGTCCATCGCCTCGCTTCGCGTCCGTGGCGTCTTCTCCGGGTCCGTTAAGCGACATGTTTCTGATGCAGACACACCCTGTTAGTGTGAAGAGTAGCTAAATGCTAGCTGCTAACGCAAGAGGCTAGCTCGCTGTGCAGACTGGCTGCTGGTCAGAGATGACGTGTGACGCGCATCAGCGGAGACGCGCATTTTAAACAGCACCGCCTGCCTCGTGAGGGGGCGGGGCCTCCACGTGATGGGGGCGGGGCCTGGTTCTTTGGAAGTAAACGGTGAAAGGAAACTGAACCCTTTGTGATTTTATTGATTTTTAATTTGTATTTGTGAATACAGTTCCGATGCTGACATATTATTGTGTTGGTCTAAAAATGTTAAAATGTAATATATCTGACAATACTGGAATTAGCCTGTAAAATACCCACTGTGGCAAAGTTTCAATATCAGGCTGTAAATCCCCCTAAATTCCCAATAAAAACAAGTCAATTCCACTTTATTCCATCCATGAGTCAGTTTTACTACTCTTATGGATGGCTGACTGGGACATTTGAATAAAAACAGAGCCATTGTTAGTCATTAGTATCACCTGTGTTTTCCTACTATGACAAGTCAAAATGTCTGTTGTGAAAAAGGCAGTTTAATACAAAAGATACCTTTAAAATCTTAATTTTGTATAAATTGTTGCATTAAACATTAATTAAATATTCAAAGGAATTTTATTGGATTTTTTTTACTACTCTTATGGATGGTATAAGTACATCGTCCAAACCTCTCAACTCAAACCTTTACAAAGTTTAGTTTGTGCTTTCCTACAATATTTAGTGTATCTTGTTAAACTGAGTATTATATATATATTTACATCTAACTTTTTCCTTACGCCCTAACATCTCTATTTTTAACTCGGTTAGGAGGGCACAACTATTGTGACCATATCAGACACTGTGGCAAAGTTTCAATATCAGGCTGTAAATCCCCCTAAATTCCCAATAAAAACAAGTAAATTCCACATTCAAATAATGTTGGCACAAGCCTCTAGCTGACAGTCACACATATATTGCAAATGCAGCAATCAGATGCTGTCTCAAAAAAATATGTTGTTTTATGCTATTTTATTATTAAGATTTTTTGCTGAATTTCATAGTTTGGCTCTCAGAATATTTTGATACTTTCACAGTAATAATAAAGCAATTAGAACTGTTTTAAAATAAAATAAAAATCGGACATTTTACAATATGGGACCTTTTAAGTTTCTCCAATTTATTATAATTTATGATCTGTTTGTAAAATATAATACATTGTTACTGACTAAACGATTCAAGAGGATAAAATGTTCAAAACTATGTCAGCAAGCTAAAGTATGGGTGACGACCTATTCATTAATAATACTCATAAAGTGGCCATTTTACATTGATACTTAAGTTCACAAAATCTTTTCAAAACACTTCCCAACTAGTTTAAGGCATTTTGTAATGCATTTTTTTTTTTAGAAAATCAAAAACACCAACATGCACTTCATTTCCATTCAGACTTTAATATTGCCAACCCCTAACACAATCCTGCTAAAAAAAAAAAAAACTGCATTGAAGGACAGAAAAGGTTAAAAGTACTCTCAGCAGAACAGTGAGTCAATACATATGTATATTTTAAACAATGTACATGTTTGTAATTACTTAACATGGCTCAGGAAAAGTTTTCAGAACAACTCAACTCTTCAGGAGCCAACATCAAAAGTTGACAAGGGGAAGATAAATAATGAAGAACACCTTGAGTCAATTTTAGGATAATTGTGGGAAGTTATGGCATTGTGACCATCTCCACCTTTCAGAGCAAAAACAAACACTTAAAGGGATGAAGAGGGTAGAAACCTCAGAAATCATGAGCCATGGCTAAAAATCAGGATTATACAAATGTTGAACGAGACAGAACAGACGGAAACCTGTAAGATCTGAAATTTGAGAGACCGAGTAGCATCAAGCTGTACATTCCACACACACACACACACACACACACGCTTCATCCTTTATTTAAATGTTGTATGAAGAAACAGTAAATCAAACGAAGGGATGGTTCAGACCCAAACAAATGTATATCATTTAAAATAAAGCTATCCTAGCCGGTAGAGTGTGACTCATGTAATACAGTAAACTCCACTCAGACAATGAAAATGCATCCAAAAAATAAAGCAAAAGTGCATCACCGCCATTAGATTCTCTATCAATATAACCAGTTAATATCACAATTACTTTAATATTTAATATATTTATACAGAAATATTAGCAACATAATGTTTGGTGATCTTCATTTTCAGTGTTTTAAGTACACTTGAATGTAAAATGAAATTTAGACTTATCAACCACACAGCCCTTTCATTCATATGACAAACAACAGCACAGAAAAATACGACAGATTTTAGTTTTCTTTTTTTTTTATACAGTTTTAGAGATCACGCTTCACACATTTCATTTTGGGCCACATGTATACGCACTGAGGCACTCTTATTGCTGTCTGTTAAAAAAACTACACTCGCAACACACGACGACTACAAATAACCTACATCAAGATTAAAGCTATGATCGATACGTTTGAGGGAAACCAGAAAGACAAAAGAACTTGCCTCACTTTTCCCTTAATTTCACGAAGCATCAAGCCAGAAGAAATCGGCACACAGCTCAGCTTGTGAGCCTCAACATTTGCTTTGAAAGCAGAATTTAAATTAGGTATTAGTGACAGCACAAACTTTAGGTATGAAAATATTGGTCTGAAAATAGTGTACTTGGGTGGAGAATCAAGATAGACCTTTATCTTATACATAATGATTAGAGTCAATGTCACAAACAATATGAGTCAACAGTGACTGAACATCCCATTTTAGTTTGAGCAAACCCATTCTAGCACTGTTCTACAGGACAGGATTATGGGATATGTCTCTGTAAAAAATGAAACATGACTTCTGTTGGTATGAAGACTTAGAATGGGAAGAAAATACATTTATAGTGTAATGTAGTGACTGTACATGTCGTCTACAAACTCAAAAAGTGGATTTAGTCTTAAGTAACTCTTTTAAATGAATCTTTGAAGAACAAAATACAAGAAAAACAAACAGGTTTCAGGTCCGCCCCCCTACGGCTGGCAATAGTGCCATTGGTAATTTTTTTTCTTCCTTCATATTTTCAATGGTGCTTATACATTTCTACCACTATTTTAATTTATAGTATTCAAAATGGTATTATATAAAATAATAAACATATATTGTATTAAACTTAATGTGCTACATAGAAAATGTAATTATTCTTCAATTAAAAAAACAAAAACTATTTATCCTTATATAGTGAAAAGAAAGGTAAAAGAGAACTGTAAATTTATGTAATGACGTATGTAGAACCACAAATATTTTTGAAATGACCAAACCAGACTTAACTGGGCCAAAATATAAGGAGTGGTATAATCAGGATGAACTACTTTCACATCTCTTCACAGCTACTAGGTATTTTACTGGGGAATTGGGAGGTATTCCAGAAAAGAAATCATAAAAAAATGATTATGGAATGGACTAATTAATTGTTAAAATTGAAAAAAAGGCTAATGTGTAGATATAGTATACCTCCGGAGTTGTTTCACCTCAGGGAATTAAGTAGCATTGCGGTGCAGTGCTGGGGAAGCTTCAATAAATTCATTGCAAAAGTAGTCATAATCAGGGGTGTTCAACAAAAACAAACACATAAATGACACGTTCTGTAGTCGCTCACTCTCTCCAAGCAAACCTTGTATATTGTAAGACGTCATCTGGATGAATTACGCCTTTAATAATAGTGCTTTTAAAGAAAATGTATAACGACATTATCAGAATAACTTGCTGCCAACTGCAACTCAAAGGCTGTACCAAAGAACTGGCCTGGACTGAGAACAAGCAGTGGACCAAGATAAACATCAGTGTTTGAGAGGCAGTGAGAGGGAATTCTGAACGCTAATCAGCTGCGATGTTACAACAATGCTACTAAGTGCATCGTTTCTGCGTTGAGGGGGGGAAGTCCAGATGCCCTTTACCCTGAGCAAATCACTGCTGGGCGAGGGGGGAACCGAGTGGGGGTGGGGGTCAGTTGAAGCTACAGACATTGAAGACAGGCTGACGTCAGGCTTGAATCCCCGTTTTGGCTGATGTGAGGTTTGCACACCACAGAGGAAGAGAGGCCGACTCGGCTGCGATCAGAAGATGTCGGGGCACACGTCCCAGCTGCCTTCCTCCTTTGCCTCCCAGTAACCGCCCTTGTAGACATGCAACGTCTCTCCGGATACGGGGTCATCCAACTTATCAAACCACATGGCTTGGTAGTTGTCTGGATGGGTGCCTAAAAAGAAAAGGAGAGAAACATCTTTAACAAAGAAGAAGCTTTAGCTGGACCAGCGGTGAGGGTTGAAGAAGCCACGGAGCCAAGACGACACACCATGCTTAAATCAAGCCGATATGCCCTCAGATGGGTGGACCGAAACCGCAAACAAAAGATGGCAAATTATAGATGAGAACTCCATTAAATCACTAATTTGCTCCTCTGCTACATATGGGGAGAATCAGACTCACAACTAATGCCCAGGACCACAGTAAACGGAGCAATGACAGACAAAATGCTACTCTAAAATATTCAAGTACTAGGTTTGGGCCAATTCTACAGTTTTCTACAAGGTTCCCTAAAGACTACCAACACAAGTCTAAATAAAATAAAACAGGGGATAACGGGGAGCAACACTGATGTTACTTGCTTTTGATTTGAGCTCCATAAGGACCTTCATTGCCTTCCACTAAGAGAGACCAAGTTGGATGTAAAGGGGACATTGTTAACAGAAGGCTTCTTAATCGAGATCATACTAAATAGGTAATTGCAGAGTATGTGTTATGTCATCATCACAATACTTGCTTAGATATGGGGAGAGTGATGGTCCATAAGGGGCTGAAAATAGAAGAATTAAGGATGAATCTTTGAGAGTTCAGACATAAAAGGTTAGGTATGATCAGAAGATGAATGATACAACGAGACACAGCAAATTAAATGAAAGAAGCTACTTGCATGCAACAGGTGTATGGGGTGGAGAGTCCTCTGTGTCAGCTTAACATCAGCCAAAAAAAAAGATGTGAATCTACAACTCAATCAGTATCCAAAAGCCACACAAATACTGAATTTATTTTAGAAGTGCTGTGTGTAGCATTTTTAAGCAAAATACCATGACAGCTAAATATACTTATTGTCAAAAACGCAACTAATAACTAACTTTCTGTTACAAAGAAATGTAATTTTTTTTGACAATATTACAGGTGATTTCTAATTTAATTTGACTTGGTGGGAGTGTATAGGCTGATATAAGCTACTAATATTCTGCAGTGCTGATCTCAGTTGTTTAAATAAATTATATATATATATATAACGATGAATGGTAAATAATGTAGTGAGGTCAAAGTGGTATCGAGTCTCTGTTAACCTCTCACTTGTTGCTCTGTCCACCATGAACAAGTTAAAAATAACTAATGAGGGAATCATGAGCGTCCTTTTCCCGAACAGCATGTGATAAAAAGTTATTTCTCCAGAAACATCAGCAGTGGTTTGAGTAACTGTCAAGTCACTATTATTGAGAAACAAGCCTTTCAACCACCAACGGTTATACGTGGTCATGTCCTACTCACTGCTCTCTTAAAGGGATAGCTTGGTCTTTCTGAAGTGGGGTTGAATGAGGTTATCAGTAGTCAGTGGATTAGCTGCAGTAGATGGCGGTCAACACGCTCCCAGATTGGAGAAACAGACAGGAGTACCAGCACGGGAGCAAAGTAATGTACTGCTTTAGATAGGGGCAGCAGCAAAAGGTGTTCTAGCCAACTAAAAGAAAGGCCCACCTAAAAAAAATTTAAGTGTACGCTTTATCTAGAATATTTTTTCAAAAGGGGAACTGAAGTCAAAGTAAAACTCAGTTCAGTTTCCTGTCCGAAAGGACTGTCAAGATAAAGCAGTAAAAATACACCAAATATAGTGTACATTTACACTGATGTTTTATTTTTATTTTGTTGGACCTTTCTTTTAGGTGGCTTATATACGTTTTGCTGCTGCCACCGTCCTCAGCAGTACATTGTTTGTTCCCGTGCTGGTACTCCTGTCTGCCTCGACTGAGTACCTCATGCAACCCCACTTAAAAACACCTACATTTCCCCCTTAAGATGCTACACAAAGCACCTTAAAAGTATATATTATGTTGAGCTACGAAGTGATACTTGCTTTCATCAGAAACCTCATTTGCTTCTGTGCCAGTCTCCACTGCATCAGCTAAATGGAACAGAAATGGATGAAGGGATGGTACAAGTATTTGAAAGATGATGTAGAAGAAATAAAGCGCCTTCCCGTTACATACACAAACATTTTGTACCCGTGTTGCTTTGCATCGAAAACTAACATACATCGTTAATCAAGGGTGGGAAAAGAGACTAAGATAAGAATACTTGCTTTTCGAGGGTGAATCATTGATTGAATCCTCAGTGACAGCTTAGGGTTGAGACAAAGACAAGGTATTCCAAGACAGACAAAGTGGACAAAAGATGAATGGACAGAAAAAACACTGGAAAGAAACACCAGACAAATAGATAAACTCCAAAACTGAGCTTTTTTTCTATCATTTCTTTTTTTACCTTCCTCCGGTGAGGTGGCTGCTTTAACAGCCTCCCTCTCTCTTTCTCGGCGGACGATGCGCTGTTTCTCTTCCAGCCTCTGTTTCTCGGCGTTTGCCTCATCCCAACGGCCGTCCTCCATTAACTTCTGGTCCGGGCGTCGTCGACTGTCGGTTGGCGCCACTCCCTCTTCAGGCTCGTTGAGCGTCAAGGCCAGCGAGGAGAAGAAGTACATGTTCTCGGCTCCCTCTCTGTAGAGTCATCAACATAAAAGGTGAGAGGCAAAACAATTTAGAAGCTCCATTAGTTTACAAACACTTTCAACTTTGTCAATACCACTCAAACTCACGGTAAGGGGTTCTTCTTCCAGATTTCTTTGGCTTTGAGGGTCTGATAGACAGTCCTCTGTTTGCCTTCGGTGCCGTTCTCTCCTTTACTGCTCTGCATTATCCTGGAAAACTCCATCTTCTCATCCCAGGTTCCCGACAGCACGTAATGGGCCTTCCCATCCTTATCTGTTACTACTCCTGTTACCTGAGACACAAACACAGATTACATTTAAGAATGTCATTACACAGCCAGTAGTGGGCAGTACAGGGATTCATATTCAATGCAATTAAATACTACAGCTCTGCCATTAGTTCTATTTTAACAAA
Organism: Anoplopoma fimbria; assembly: GCF_027596085.1. NCBI lineage: Eukaryota > Metazoa > Chordata > Actinopteri > Perciformes > Anoplopomatidae > Anoplopoma > Anoplopoma fimbria. Next base: position 14,539,605 of record NC_072457.1, read on the forward strand.
GTTTATATTGTTCGGGTTTAGTTGAAATAGTTGGAAATGCATTAATCTGTGTGCTAGACTACATTATATTTAGAGGCCTTACAAATGTTTTGTCCTTCCCATTTACATTCATTATGGGGCAGGATATTAGAAACACCTTTCAATATAATGTCGAACACCATCACTTACTATGATTTCAATGCTAAAATACTATTTAATTAACACCTATGACAGTGTCAATATACTAAACAATAAAAGTTCAGAACATACATATTTGGTCGCATAAGACCTGAACAATGAGTTTATTTACTAAAACAAACAAATCTTTATCTTTTATCTACACTTCGTTGTCATTTTTTGTGTTTATGTTCATATATATATATATATATATATATATATATGCTATAATATATATATCTGTGTAAAAAATAGTTAACGTTTATCCTTTTTTATTCTTTGTTTATTTGTCTGTTTCTGTGTACCAGTGAGCGTGTGAAACCAGAGTCAAATTCCATGTATGCATACGCTGATTCTGATATCCATATTACTTTTGTAAAATATTTGATAATGGGGGAAATCCAAGATCCCTACTAAAATTGAAGCAACAGTTTTTTAGCCCCAAGCCTATCTATCATTTAATTTCACAGAGATACAGCAACAATTATACAGCTCAATTTAATTACAACTTTTCTTCTTAAACTTTGATTATTCTCTTTTTTTTTTTTACATACAGTATTGTTTGACTTTGTATTATACATCTTCCTGTGAAGGAGCATTAAAACAACAGCTTAAAGAAAACCCACCTTTCTTGCTACATCTCTCGAGAAGTAACTGTAGGGAGCAAACTTGAGGTGGCAGCGATCTCCTGTCATGTGGTTCACCACATCTATCTCCCCTGACTAGAAGGGGACAAAGGAAAGAGACATATGTTTTCACAAATGATACACCCAGTTGAATTGTAAGAGAAACATTCAATAACAACATAATGTAGTTACTAGTTGTATTGAGGTTTAAATGTACCTGGTCAATCCATAACTTTCCAACAATGATGTTGTGTACAGTTGTAGTCACTTTCTTCCAAGAGTAGTGATTGTTGCTCTTTTCAAACAAACACTGGATGGAACCTGAGGACAGAGAGGGAATAATCTTAGACCTGCCAGTGGTTGTTTTTACTCGGCTCCCCCAAAATAGAAATGCCATATTTGGTCTTTACACACTCACCCAAAGGCATGATAGAGAGATATTTTCCTCTAAACTTGCTGGCCAGGGTAATTTCTTGTCTGAGGGTCCAGCCCTTTTCAGAGTTGGCATGGTGAGCTGCAGCAGGCGGGTGGTGACTCACCTGATAAGAGGGGAGTGATAAGAAGAGGGATCGCAAAGTCATGTTTTGACCATGATAATTATGTGATGGTTTAATTCTACTTGAGAGATTAAACATGCTTGCATAAAACATCCTTGGACATACCTGTTCACAGAGGGAGCGGTAGCCACAGTCTTTTAGCCGATCAAGCTCAAATGTTTCTCCCAGCAGAGGATTGAAGGGTTTCCCTGTGCGGTGGACAGTGGTGGAGTAGGAGGAGACTGTGAACGCGGCCACATAACACATCTGCTCTAGAGAGCTCTGACATTTAGCAGCCTTATCCAGCAGCTCGTAGTACTCCAGGTCTTCAGATAGACGTTGCAGCATCGAGAGGGGCTCGTTGAAATTCACCTAGTAGGTAGATAGTCACAGAGAGAAGAAGTCTGATTACTTCTGAGTACTCTCACAAGCAAAGGCCACTTTGATACCAACATCAGTACATGTTTCTTACAGGCATTGGTATCTTTGAAAGCTCCTTTCCAATACAATTCTTCATGATGCTCCACAGATTGAGATAATAGTTGGGCTTGTCGGGAATACGAGTCCGTCTTTGTCTAACAGGCTCTAGCTCAAGGGACTGTGGCGACTCTGGGTTGGATGCCAAAGACAGTTCATCAAACTGGAAGGAGAGAAGGAAAATAGCTTTCAGGGTCAAATTGGCTGCAGCGTGTGGACAAGCAGCGAAGTAAAGTCAATACAAATCAGAACATGCTGGCAAAAAACGAACTTAACACACATTAACTGACTGATCGTCCATTCCAGTCTCATTGCTGAGCCCGCTGACGTTGCTGCCAGATCTCCTGGTGGAAAGAGAAGCAACATTTAAAACAAAGCAGTACACAAGTAGGCAAAATAATATTAACAACAACTAAAACAAGGTTGATACAAGAACAAGATAAAATCAGTGACATTTGAAAAAGACAGACGGCTAATAACCTGTGATACTTGGGGTCAGCAGGGACAGTGATAAACGCTGCTGGGTCTTCCATGGCATCGAAGAACTCATTGTCATCATCCTCGTCACTGGCATCACCTTTCACTGAAGCACTACCTAAAGTAGACAGACAGTGGAAGAATAAATAGACAGACAGTGGAAGAATAAATAACTAAATAGCTCAACTGGTCTCACATGGTTGGCGTAGGTACACAGCAAAGAGATAATACCATAAGCCATATTAAGGGTCCACAGACAGAAGGGCAGTTTAGGATGAGAACCTTACCTTTGTTAGCTAAGGCGGGATTGCTGAATGAAGCGGGGAGAACCGTAGCGCCTCTGAAAGCTCTTTCCAGGTGATTGTGCTGTTTGGCCAGCTGCTCCAGAGTCTCCTCCAGCCGTATCCTTTGGTCTCTTTCAACCTGTAAGGCCTTCTGCCAGCGCTTACTGTGGCTCTGGGCCAGAGAGAGGAAGTCTCTACATGCCTTGGGGGAACATGCAAAAAACAAGAACAACGTTTCAACAAAAGGAGTCAACAAGCAGGTTTATCAGCAAATTAGCACTTGGTTGACTTACATTAATCATGGCATTAGAGGTGATCCTGAACAGTGTGGATCTCTCTGTAACTTGTTTCATCTTTTCCCCCATTTCTGCTCCGACACGAATCCCCTCCAGTTCAGACAAAGACCTGTGTGTGTAGAATCAAGGAGTGTATGAATGAAGGAGAAAAATAAATAGGAAAACAAAATAATTCAGGATAATACCGTTTTTTTTCTATAGTAATCAAACTGCTAAGTCTGATACCTTTGGAGGGCAGACCCATGCTTGACAATGAGATCATTGCAGGTGTTGAGGTCCTCCACTTTGCTGCCGAGTGTGCGAAGTGTGGACTGGATTTCTAAGTTACGGCAGCCTCCACTCTGTCCTGAGGTGGGGGGCGCTGCAGGACAGTCGTCACCCGAGTCATCTGAGGGAGAGAATGGGTAAGAGACTATGACCAAAACCAAACAAACAAAAGGAGAAAATGCTTTTCACACAGATTAAAACACATATTTCTAGACATAGGTGCTGTTGTATAAGCTGATCAGACTTTTTTTTTTATTCTGGCTCCAGCATTCTCCAACACATTTGTTTTCCCTCTCACCAGATTCAGCCTGCATGTGGACTGCCTTTGCCTTGGCGAGCTCCAGAGCAGTGATCCATCGCTGCCGCTCTACTTCTGAGCTGGCCTTCAAGTGGTAGGTCTGCGCACCTCCATTGGAAATGACAAAATTGCACGAGTCCTCCACAGCAATATTGGCTGTGGCCAAGTTGATGGTTCCTCGGCATGTGTGACCCATCTCTGCCTGAGTCCTGCAGACAACAGAATGAAGGACGGTGAAATACAGATCCCTGTTCTGTTAAGTATTTTTTTTTTTTATTTCTTGTAAAACAATTGCACATGTGTTTTAAATTGTGCATACATAATGCAATACAAGTACTACTTTGAATGCACTTCTCATTTTTATTTAATTTAAAAGCTAAATTAACAGACATTGGGTTACTGCCTTAGAAAATGTATATATAGTTTCCTGTTGAACCAGGGAAAACCCAGCCAGGGAAGACCCTTGACATCATTCATTCATTAATGTACATGTAACTTACCTGTAGTAAGACAAAAGTCCATTGCTCAGAACAAACCAGCGTCTCTGGTAACCTTTAATGTAGTTAGTCCATTTGAAGAGCCAACCCTTGTAGGTGTCTCCAGGGGTCGGAGTGGGGGATTTAGGCTCTGACATCACAACAGATTGAAGTTTCACTGGATAAAGTTATGGCCTGTTGAGGAAACAATAAATCATTGCTAGTAACTGTCGGACATTGCTACTATTCAGCCTGCTTAATGCACACTTGAAACATGAAATTAGGGCTGGGCTATATGGAGAAAATCTACTATCACAATATTTTTAACCAAATACTTCAATATCAACATTGCAATGATACTGTATGGTTGACTATCGATGCTTTCACAAAATATTTACACAATGATATTTTTTATAAATAATCACACCAAGTAATGTGTATATAATTACTTACTGGGTAAAGGAAAATAATAATAATAAATTCAGAAAACCACATCACTTTACCGTAAGCAGACTTAGAAACTGCCATATTGTATTATTACAACAGCCAAAATGTAAGACAATATATAGTCTCATATCACAATAACATCAATACATTGCCCAGCTGCACAAACTGGTCTTGCAGGTGCTAAAGACACTATCATCACAGTGTAAATTGACTTGTTAATGTCAACACCCTCAGATTCATTAGTTCATTGTGTCATCCTATTGTGACATAAGCTACATGAAATATCTTTAGCCAAATGAGGAATAAGGGTGTGTTGATTTAACTTGTTAATAATTAACAAATAGGCCAGGTGTCTCTACTTAACTATTGAGAACAAGCCAGCCTGCTGCTGAAGTTTCCTGAATATTCAATTTACAGTGAAAACATGAAATGTTGTCTGTAAACTGGTTCAGTGTACGTCACATTGTTTATAGTATATATAGGATATGTAAATAGGAATGGATGCTGTCTTAACATCACTGAATAACAACGTTTGCTGACATGACTTGTGATCATGTGTCCAGCTCACGTTTGACGTCACTCCATCGTTAAGACTGTGGAAGGGGGAAAAAACTGCTTAAAACCGATTAACAGTCATATAAAAACACATCGGTGCCCTGCCAGAATGACGCCCAGGAGTCACGTAAACACACTTAGAGATACTTCGACGAACCAGAAGCCACTTCCAGACACCAAAGCTACTTAACACAGTGTCCGTCACTAAGCTCGCTGCTAGCTGCACAACAGGAAGCTGTCAACCAGCCGACACGTCCCCTCCACCGAGGCCAACGACCATGTCCGACTGTCCCGGTGTTACTGTGTCTGTGCCGTTAGAGAGACGTGGTCACACTGTCACCGTGGCCCTTACCGTGAGAGACTCCCGCTGTTGACGTTGTGCATGTCGTGTCGGGTGAAGCCACGTTAGCTCGCCAGCGTTAGCTTTGCTACTTCCATGGATGTGTTGAGGACAGAGGAGAACGGCTACTTTTGCGACAGGTTCTTCTTCTTCTTCTATTTACGGCAGCTGGCAGACATGACGTCGCTTTACTGCCCCCTCTGTCTGCATCGCTGTCCACAGCCCAGTTACTGACTCATAAAACCAAATAGACATTTTCTGCCCTCCACTATGCAATATACTTAATATGTATGCATGTTGCTCTATGAATGACTGTTTCTTACCATACCTACTTTACTTTGTTGTGATATCCTGTAGTACTGTTGCCATGGTGACCAGCCCACCCCATGTGGATATACTGTACATTTTTTTTTTTTATTGTATAATATGTTGTATTTATTATCTGTTTCTGTAGTTGAGCTGCTGCAACACCCGAACTTTCATTAAAGGAATATAATAATAATAATTTATTTTCCCACACTCAATTCCAAAGTCTTGAAACACAATTTGTCTCCTTTTACGTCTCCTAAATATGTTGGAACCTCATGAATATATTTCTCTCGTGACGAATTAATCTTAAATTCTTTTTTTCCCTGGCTGCACCTGTCTTCATGTTTTCCACCTGGTAACTGGGAATCACAAATGTAGACCCTGTCACATACATTTGAGGATCCTTTGATCCACACGTAAAAATCTGTTAAGCGTCCATGTACTTGCAGCCCCATCTGTAATATTCACAAATTAAATCTGTGGTTTTGTTGCTATGCTTCATCTTCAGCAGGTCCAAATCTACACATTAATGTTTAAATACCCAGACAGGTCTGATTGGCCATAACACAGTTGAAGAATTTTGATAAAACTGAAAGAGACACCCTGTAAGATATCACCCAACAGTAAAAGTGTAAAAAAAATAATTTAACAGTGTCTTTTTTAACAGTGTCTAATTATATATTTGTGGAAAACATATTAATAATGTAGGTATATTCTCTCTAATTTGCTGTACGGTAAAATAAATTCAAAGGCCACTAAATACATTATTGAATGTATTGCATTATCAGTGTATTCATTTTTGCACTATTTATTTACTTTAACTTTGGTTTAAAAAAATTAAATTAGCTATACTTTTAGTATTTAAAATCAGAACCCAAATGCATTTTGAACCTTTTTGAAAATAACTTCTTCCCCTTGTTCATTAGTACTGGACCTGTTAATAACCTCATGACACAAAATGTGCAATAGCTGTCATGAAACTAATGTAAGGCATAAAAAATTGTTCCGAGTTCATCTTCACCTTGTACCTGAGCAGCACATAAAACAATAAAGCATTTATCTAATTGCGTTAACTTTATTGGACAATTCTTTACTACAACAACAAAGCTTGTATGAAGTAGGCATTTACTTAAAACATCGTGTGTGTGTGTGTGTGTAAAATCAATGAATGTGTCAATGTATGATTGTGTTAAAGATAATTCACTCTTCCCCCAGACCTATTTGGTGATAGTATTTGCGTTCATACTTTTCCCACTCCCACTAAGCACAATATATGGGGTTTTCTGAGATTTCTGCTTCTCTTGAAGCAACGCCACCGTCCCCAGAGGAGTGTCACTGCTGCTCATCTTCTTCAGCAGCGCCTCTTCCTCCAGCTTCTTCATCCTCCTCTCTGTCTTCATCTTTCCAGACCCTTTCCCATGGAATCGATGTGACAGCTGACGGAAAGCTTCTTTAGGAGTGAGCCTTCGTCCAGATTCATCCACATACTCGATCTTGACCTCGGGCTTGTAGCTCTCCTTGTCCTTGAAGTCTTGAGTGAAGCCCCTGTATTCTTCTCTGCGACTGTACTTGTCGTCGAAGCCCATCTTGTCCTCAATGCAGTAGTTGTCATTGGGCAAGGCGCCCTTTGTTGCTCTGACACGGGCTATCTTTTGCATTGAAGTGTCCAACAGACCTTTGTTTTTGCACAACAGCAAGGCGGCAGCAAGACCGGAGCTGACAATGGGCTCCTCGTCCAAAATGGTGGCAGAGGCTGTAGAAAAATCTGGCTGTTTCTGCTCTTCGTCCAGGTTAACTGTGCTCCAGCCGACATTATCATCCATTTCTGATTCTGAATCTCCAGCATCATCTTTCTCTTCTTTCTCCTCAAAGTCCATGATGTCTTCTTGGTCCTCTCTGTTGCCTGACAGCCCATAAGTTGGGATATCACCCAGGGTTCTGCAAAACTCTGAGGTGGCGTTGAAAACGATGTTGTTCTTCCGCTCAGGATCATTTTCATTGACGGCTTCATTGAGCTCTTTAATCTTCTCGGCCACCTTCTCCCCAGAGTCTTTGAGCTGCTGCTTTTGCTTCAGCTTCCTCTGCTTCTCCAGCTGTTTCTGCAGTTCCTGCTCCGCCTCATCCTCCTCGAATACAGTTGGCTCAGGAGGAGTAAAGTCTTCCTCATCGCTTATCTCCATTTCTGCCATCCTAACATCATCAGACAGTCGGGGGATCTCGCAGGGCGTTACGATCTCCTCCTCAACTTTCTCGGCTTCTTCTTCCAACTGTTTGCGGCCTCGACCGCGTGTCCTGGAGCCAAAATCAGTGCTGCGAGTGTCGTCAATGCGAAGCTCATCTGCAGCCGTCTGCTTCTCCTTCTTCCTGATTTTCCTCACACGGTGTTTGGTCTTTTTAAAGCCCACCATCTCGTGAGGTGTGTAATACTCCGAGGCGATGGCGAGAGCAGGCATCTCCAAGGTCTGGGCCTGATTTCGTAGAGCCTCCTCATGGCTTGAATCTCCCGCTCTCGCTCCCCGTCAGCAAAGCCCCCTGTATTCAACCGGAAACTCTTTTTCTTTTCACCCTCGATTTCCTCGTCGTACTTTGACAGTACAGTTTTGGGCTTTACCGTGACCATGTCATCCACACTCTCCTCTTCTTCATAGGGCTTGTAATCAGGCTTCTTCTTTTTTAACTCCACATTCTTTTCTGCCCTTTCCTTGTCCACCAGTCCCACGTTCACAAGCACATCCTCCTCCTCCTCAAGCACACCTTTGTCTTCTAGGGTCAGGATGATAGTCTGGCCCTCATTGAAGGAATCCACCTTGTGCTGCACTTTGAGTCCCTTTAGATCTTGGGCTGTGTACGCATCCTTCTTTTTCTGTGCGAACTCCTCCTCTACCAGACTGCTGACGCCAAATTCCTGATCCATCTCTTCCAGGAGTTTGGCTCTCTTCTCTGCCAGTTCCTTTTCTTTTGCCATGTTTCTGCTTTTCTCCACCCAAGCGGCTGTATCGTCCAGCCAGTCTTCCTCTGCTATGGTCTTGACTTTTCCCAGTTTCTGGTTCTGGATGCGTTTTTCTTTCATAGCTGCGAGCTTCTCTCTCATATCTTTCTGCTTTTTGATGAGAACAGGGTTGATGGTCTCCGCCACCAGCGGCTCCTCCTTGGTGCCGAGCTCCTTCTTGTTCTCATTTAGCTCCAGAGGCTTCAGCCCCAGCTTGGCTCTGAGTTTGTTGGTCTCCTCGATGCTGAGAGACGCGTCTCCGCTCGCAGACTGAGGCTGCACTTCTGTGTTGCCTTCTTCATATCCCAGATCGACCTTCTCCTTCTTCACTCGTGGCTCCCCGGCGCTCCTTTCCCCTTTGCTGCGGTCCCGTCCGCTTCTTTCACGGGACCTGGAGCGTTTCCGTTTGTCCTTATCCTTGTCCCGGGTCCCGTCCCGGTCCGAGGCGTCTCTCTCTCTCTCCTTGTGGCGATGCTTCTTGTGCTCACGACGGCGATCCTCTGCGTCCTTGTCTCGGCTCTTCTCCTTGTGTTTCTTTGACGACCCCATTGTTATAGTCTGCTGTTTTTTTGTTTTTCCTTCCCTGATTAGCTCACGTTAGCTTTGAATGCTAAGTGGCTAAACGACGACACGCCTCACGCAGCTCGAAGGCGAAATGTTGCCTCGAGTTCACAGCCCGATACAAGTCGACGACGACAGGATGTGCAACAAAGAAACACTTATCTGTCGTTATTTGTTTCCTCCACAACAGGTTAACCACCTAGCTCCACGTTCAGGGTTCAACTTCCACCGTCGTTGGACGAACACTGAACTACAGTGTTACAGTTTCCTGCAGAGCCGCTTCCTCTGGTCGGAGCTAAAGCACAGCGCCACCTGCAGCGCCACCTGCTGCACGGGAGGGGTACTGCAGCCACGACCACGTCCGCGACCTATAGGAGGTTATTCTTTATCAAATGGGCCACTAAATACAGTATTGAATTTATTGCATTATCAGTGTATTCATTTTTGCACTATTTATTTGCTTTAACTTTGGTTTAAAAAACCCGGAAATTAGCTATAATTTCAGTATTTAAAATCAGAACCCAAATGCATTTTAAACCTTTTTGATAAGAACTTATTTCCCTTGTTCATTACTACTGGACCAGTATAATGTAGGTATATCACGTTATACTGGTCACAAACATAGACCCTGTCACATACATTTGAGGATCCTTTGATCCACAAGTAAAAATCTGTTAAGAGTCCATGTACTTGCAGCCCCATCTGTAATATTCACAAATTAAATCTGTGGTTTTGTTGCTATGCTTCATCTTCAGCAGGTCCAGATCTACACATTAATGTTTAAATACCCAGACAGGTCTGATCGGCCATAACACAGTTGAAGGATTTTGATAAAACTGAAAGATACATACACCCTGTAAGATATGACCCAACAGTAAAAGTGAAAAAAAAAATCAACCCTATTTTTTAACATTGTCTAATTTTGTGGAATGCATATTAATAATCTAGGTATATGCTCTCTAATTTGCTGTAAGGTGAAGTAAATTCAAAGGCCACTAATTACATTATTGAATTGAATATCCTAAAACATGCTATCAGCCCAGTTCCTGTGAAAAATAATCCTACATATTATGAATAAATGTATATCTTAACTCTTAGGATGAGACCATAGCAGTGGAAATATTAATCTTCTGGGTTTTAAAATGATTATTGCACAATGTGCAATTCCACAAAGCATTATCAGTGTATTCATTTTTTGTACTCTTTATTTACTTTAACTTTGATTTAAAAAAACTGAATTAAATATGCTATACTTTTAGTATTTAAAATCAGAATCCAAATGCATTTTAAACCTTTTTGATAAGAACTTCTTCCCCTTGTTCATCAGTACTGGACCTATTAATAACCTCATGACACAACATGTGCAATAGCTGCCATGAAACTAACCTAAGACCTTTAAAAGTGTTACATAACCACCATTAGTAACTCATTCTAAGAATAGTCATCCTGAATATATGTTGAGTTCATCTTCACCTTGTACCTGAGCAGCACATACAACAATAAAGCATTTATCTAATTGTGTTAACTTCATAGGTTATTATTGATCAAATGGCTCTGGACAGCAGACTGAGCCTCCCTGTATGAAGTGCTTCCGCTAGGGGACGACTCCTCCCCCCCCTCTCTGCAGGGCGACACCAGCGTCTCAACGTGTAAGCTACCGTAGCACCGCGCAGTTTATACAACATCACGGACACCAGTGTGTGAGCATGTCGGCCTCTAAACCTTAAGCGTGGCGTGCTTGTGGACGTGATGAAGTTCACTGTTATCGCCCCGTGGTCGCGTCTGCTCTGGAGCTAGCGTGTTGTTAGCATTAGCCAAATGCAACTTTCGCACCGTTGTGTTGATCGACGTCGGTGACGTCACGGGTCGTGGCGATCGATCGAGAGAGAGAGAGAGAGAGAGAGAGTCGAACGATGTCAACCAGCGGGTTAGCTGGTTCTGACCGGGGGAGGGGGGGAGGTGTTGCCATGGCGATTGTAGGAGAGCACTACGTCACGGGTGTTAAGCTAGTAAAGTTTCTCCATGGAAACACGTTAACGGTAGCGAGCTGTTTGTAACGTTCGTTTAGGCTACGTTGGTGATCTGACGGTAAGCTAACGTTAGCTCGTGCAGCAGTGACAGAAAGCTCGCGGTAACTCGCTCATTGTTTGTTTTTTTCCCGGGAATCCGAGCGGGCCACACACACACACACACACACACACACACACACACACACACACACACACACACCACCAACGGCCGCTAACGGTAACGGACAGGTCACACAGTAGCCAGTAGCTCTACCGACAACATGCCGATGTTTACAGGCTGGTTGTGACCGGAGAGGTGACGGTGGTTAAACGTAACGGCTGTTGGTAAGACGTGACGCATTAGATGCTTTAATGTAACAGTTCATAAAACCTGTCTACGTTCTTAACATTAGCATTAACAGAGCGATCAATATGGAACGTAAAGTGAGAAATGCGTCGTAACTGCTAACTAGTTTACGTTAGCTAGTTAACTGCTGTTGCTAAGTTACCAATGTTAATTTTAACAGTCCTATCAATATGGAACGTAAAGTGAGAAATGCGTCGTAACTGCTAACTAGTTTACGTTAGCTAGTTAACTGCTGTTGCTAAGTTACCAATTTCATACGGTTAATTGTGTTAAATGTCACGTTTTTAGTCGTTTTGAGGCACTACCTTTTAAGTTAAGGTCAACCTGACGCTAATATTAATGTTACTACCGGTATATTTTTTTCATATTTTTCCTGAGATGACCTTTCTTGTGTGTAACGTGCTTGTTGTTCTGTGGTGATGTTCAGGGATCAGTTGTTTGTTGTGAATTCCTCCAAGCTGTTTTCCTTGACTGTGATTTGTCCTTTTCGTATTATGTTTTTAATGTAGGCTTGTATAACTTGCTCTTTGTTCTGTATTGTGACCAGTGTACATTTTTTTGTGAATTCCAGCAAACTGTAAGTGGGTGACATGGCAACCGGAGGCACTCCTTTTGATGACAGTGCAGAGGAGCTGCACAACTGGACTGTAACCAATGGTAGTCTTGAGGATAGACTCAACAACCTGGTAAGGGCTCATCAGAACCGTATAGAAGACAATTGACTGGTGGTTTCATTGTTACATTGTAGTGGTTTCTCAACACTTTCTGTTTTTGTAATCCAGCCAATTACCAACTGGAATTTTCTAAATCAAACTCAAAGATACAATTTACAAAACTTATATTTATCTTACTGTCTTGTCATGGCTTTTTGATGACATGATGTGTCTGATACGTATCTTATAGACAATTTACATCAGTCCCTATTAAAGTAAACGTGTGTAATAATTAATTCAAATGTATTTGCTGTTAATCAGGACTGGGGTGTTCAGCAGAAGAAAGCCAACCGATCATCAGAAAAGAACAAGAAGAAGCTGTCAGCTACAGTGGTGGAGAGCCGGCTGACTAATGATATTTCGCCAGAGTCCACCCCTGGGGCCGGTCGTAGGAGAGCACGCACTCCTCATTCTTTTCCCCACATAAAATACACCACCCAGATGTCTGTCCCAGACCAGACCGAGCTGGACAAGCTGCGTCAGAGAATAAATTTCACAGACTTGGATGAGGTGAGAAGTTGCTGCACCATCATGAATTGTTTATGTTCAGGGGGGTCAATATGTCGTTAATTTACATCCCTGCCATACAAGAGTAGAATTTTTGACATAAGGTGGCATGTGTGACATTATGGTAGATATATAAATGTGTGGGCAGTAGCTTATATCACAATGAGCGGATGGTTTAACTGATGAACAGTTGGTTCTACCTGTCAAGTTGCAAATGTTGTGGTTTAGGTGGTTTTGTTAACCGGCCCCATTTGCTGCCATTTTTATATGACTGTAAAGCTGTTGGTAAGATGGGGAGTAAAACGACACACATTTTTTAAAATGTCTTTAAGCTTTGTGTGGGTGGTAATCAGTAATACTGCAAGTATGAGAATAGTGGGATCACTTACGATGCAATATTTGACTTTAAAGGTACAATGCATATTTTTGGACCACTTCTTGTGCTGTTGATCTTTATGAACAGGTCACTGCACTGATTGTATGTCTTGGACATTAATGAGCATGCATGGCACAAGCACACAGTTGTTTTAATGCTCATTTCTGCTGATTGTAGATTGCTTATCGTGTCAGGTCTCACTTTTGACTCGTGCCTTTTGTGGAATCTCAAGGACATGGAATAGAGTTCTTACCGGTTATCACACTGTCACACAAAATAAAAAAAGTTGCATCACTTGTTCAGTGATAAAATGCCAATGCAAGACCGTGATGCATTGGCAGGCAGCAGGGGAAGTGATCGCAAAATATTTTTCATACTTTGGTATTAGGTTGACTGGTTGACCTTGTTCTACCGTGGAGTTGAGGGTGGCAGAATGGCAGAGCAGTACAAACATGTACATCTTTGTAAAGCTCATCCAAGGTGGACAAAGTTGAAGTCCGAGAGATATAAACAAATGGAATACCTACAGTACATGAGATTTTAAATGACGATTCCAGGAGGTTTGAGTGGCAAATTTTCCTGACTTATATCTTCTTTTCTTACACAGAGGAGCATTGGCAGTGACTCCCAGGGGCGTGCCACAGCTGCCAACAACCAGCGGCAGTTAGCTGGAGAGAACAAGAAGCCCTACAACTTCCTACCTCTGCATGTAAACACTAACAAAAGCAAGGAGCTGCTCCCTCCGTCCTCCTCTGCCCCGGCCACCCCAGCTATCACCAAGGAAACTAAGAAGCAGAGCCCAGGACTCAGGGATATGTTAACCCCTGTGGTTCCTACCAAGGACACTCCGAGGCCAAGCCGTGGTGGCACTGAGAGAGGACCCTTAGCGCACAGAGAATATGGCGGAGGACAACCAAGAATAGACAGCAGCCAGGTAACGTTTTGTTTTGTTGTTGCCATGGTTTTGGACGGCTCTTAAACTCGTCCAACTGCCATTTGATACCTTGAAGTCTGAGGAGTGAGTGGACTAATTAAGCATTGGTCTCATAAACACACACTTATATTTACAATTTGGTGCCAAATCCATCAAGTAGATGCTGAGGAGATGTCTGGAGATGTGTAGTATTTTAGTTAAAGAAGCTGTAATTTATGTTTTTGCTACAGCGTATCAAATGACACTTTAAAAACACTGTGACAATGGGAGAGGGGTTGCTAGTGGTGATGACCCTACAAAGAATTATCACCTGATTCTGCAGTTCCCCTTGGCTAAATGGAGCTCTATAGTGAGTTTCAGCTCATTGTTTTGTTGTCTAGTCCATAACTTTTCGTTCAATCTCAAACAACTGTTTTCACTGTTCACAACTGTTTTCAGTCAAAAAACTCAAAAAGTTAGTTAGTGACTAGCTGGTAAACAAAGTGGTTTTAACAGTTAAAGAGACCAAAACCGGTGCTAAAAAAGGGAGTGAGTATTAGAGTTACATTCACCAGGTGGCAAGAAACACAACTCTTAATGAATGATAATGTTGCTGCGTAACTATTGGTTTTGTGAAAAAGCAGCTATTTGTTAACAAGCCTGCTATATTAAATTGATAGGTGATGACATGTCAGTGTTATGTCGACAACTTCCTCTGCCCCCAGAACGGCCAGAAAAATCAGGTATTGAAGGTTTAAGTGTACTAATCCTGGTTAGAAAGACATTATTTCACATTTAATTTAAATGATTACCTTTTCAGATGTGCACCCGGCAGTGTCTTTGTATCACTGCACTTCAGGCTTCAATGTAGAACCAGAACTAGAATGAAAATGAGGGAGAGCTAGTGCAGCTGAAACTAGGCTGTATTTAGGGCAATTTATAAATAAGCCACCACTGGTGCCCAGTGAGTTTTGTGCCCAACCCCCTTCTGCCCTTATTTAGCCAAAGCTGAGGCTTCGCTGCAGATGCTTGCTCACCTTTCTTTACTTCTTTCTTTCTTCTTTTCATTTACTCATTGCTCTCCCTGCACGGTGTCAGGTGGTGAGCAAGCTGGTCCAGATCCGGGAGTACATCAGTAAGGCCAGCTCCATGCGCGACGACCTGGTGGAGAAGAATGACGTGCCGGCCAATGTGGAGCGTCTCTCCCATCTCATTGACCACCTCAAGGAGCAAGAGAGGTCCTATTTACGGTTCCTGCAGAAAATGCTGGTTAGTTTGTCATTTGTTTCCTCTTTATCTTTTTCAAAATGAATCTTGATTTTTGCTTTTGTCATGCTGTCAAAAAAAGGTATACATTTTCAGTAAAATAGTTGTCTTTTGTTGTAAAGCTTGTTTGTTAGTTAATATGCAGTTGAAATGGAACCTGTTTGTGTTGTTGTCTTGGCAGCATGTCACTCATGTATTTTTAATGGCTGTCTCTCAGTGGCCAACCATCAAGTCATGTCTCATGTGATGCTAAAATTAGAACATCCAGTAGCATGATACTTTTGTATTTAAGGATGGCTTTGTTTTGTGCTTGATATCACTTTGAAATGAGTGGAGAATTTCTGTGAACTATATAGCAGTATTTGCCAGAAACAATATATTTCATATTTTGTTATGGGGACAGTTAAATTCAGTGCAGGTTTTTTATGACCCATATTCACACAAATTTAATCAGCTTGAACATGAAGGCATTCTCATCTATGGAGACTTTTGGGAAACATATGGAATGTTGAATTATTATCAATTACTAAGCTGCTTACTTTAACAATGCCAAACAATTATTGGACTAAAGATTGTACTGGCCTTTTGTTTACTTTTCATGAATTGAAAAGTAACAGTCTCTTGCTGTTCCTTTCACTATCTCTATAGACGCGGGAGGATGACGATGATGATGTGGGGACCCTAGACTCTGCAGTGGGCTCAGGTTCCCTGGCTGAGAGCACTTCTCTTAACATTGAGGTCCGTTCCTCAGATGCCTCAAATGCAACGGTGTGTACATTTGTGGACTGTTTTCCAAAATGGAAGCAGGTCTCTGTTGCATTACACGTAGCCATTATAACTAATGTGATGTAATTGTATCTTGTCTTGGTGGATTCAGTGTTTGTAATGCTTTTGTGGATGTGAATTTTGTAGGGCGATAGGCCAGAAACGGTACGAGCTGACCAGAAGGAAGAGCTGGAGAATCTGCGTAAGCAGCACGAACTGCTGAAGAAGATGCTGGAGCAGCAGGAGCAGCTCCGAGCCCTGCAGGGCAGACAGGAAGCACTAATGGCCATGCAGGACAGTGCCGAGCATGCACTTGCTGTGATTGAAGACACTGGTTAGATACGCACTAACACAGTCACAGGCCCATTCACATTCAAGTGCAGACCAATAGTTTTTTGTGTTTTCAGAAGAAAAAGTAGTGTGTATATATAACTTTTCAAAGGCAACTTAGTTGGAAACCTTTTAATCAAAATATACTTTGTGAGAACTAATTATATTTTGGAAGGCATATTTATACATCATTTTATAAAAATAAAATATGTTAACAGTTTCTATAACTTGAAGTCCCATTTAATGATTAAACATAATAAACCATCAACACAAACAAATATTTTCCTATGTTGAATTAATTTGACATTTTGTTTTACATTAGTTGTCACAGAAACCACCGGCAGTGTTTCAGGCCTGAGCATCACATCAGAACTGAATGATGAGTTGAACGATTTGATCCAGCGGTTCCACAACCAGCTACACGATTCTCAGGTACAGTAGACTAAGCATCTGGGTTGCTATCGCCTATTTAAATAAAGCATTATGTCATCTAGTAATGCTTCCTATATTGAATTCTCTTTTGACTAATTTACTGCATTTTTAAATAAGTATTTATACTAATGATTACAACATTCTATTAATATTATTTTGTAGAGATCATTATTTTATAAAATTGGTTAGACATGATCTGTAATGTTGGCATGTCCACCCCTAGTCTACTTCTCATTTGACAAGCCATGTCAACTGGAAAATCGTTATTTCATCAAGAAATGTGTTTTTAACTGTTCAATAACACATTAATTGTTTAAATGTTCTGTTATTTTTGCCCTGTAGACTAAAGCAGTGCCAGACAACCGTCGCCAGGCAGAGAGCCTTTCCCTCTCTAGAGAAGT
Organism: Anoplopoma fimbria; assembly: GCF_027596085.1. NCBI lineage: Eukaryota > Metazoa > Chordata > Actinopteri > Perciformes > Anoplopomatidae > Anoplopoma > Anoplopoma fimbria. Next base: position 14,556,778 of record NC_072457.1, read on the forward strand.
GTGCTGGTCTAGGGCTCCCCATGCTGTTGGTCCACCTCAACACAGGCCTCTCCTCCACTCTGCATCTGGTCCCCACACTGGTCTAGACACGGGGGCAACAGCTGCCAGTGCCAAACTCACTAAGCTCCAAGAGCTCCAAGACAAGAAGCAAACCATGGACAAGATCCTGCAGGAGCTGCATTCACTCAGAGACCAGACACTTAACAACAACTCATGTAAGAGTATTTCTGAAGCCTCTTTTGCAGTAATTCTGTGGCTTTTTTCCCACTGTAACGTGTAGATGGACTGTCTGTGTTTCCCCTCAGGTCGAGGCTTGTCAACACAGTTAAGTCGGAGTATGGGAGGTTCTTCAGAATGTCCATCTGCTCTCTGCTCTAACGGGGCCTCAGCTTCCACTCCCTTTCATCCTTCACGCACACAACACCAGAACAGCTCCAATTCCACAGACAAGCTCAGGTACGCACAAAAACACAAGCTGCTTAATAGGCAGGTCAGATATCAACACCAGTGTTTTCTATAGAGTGGGGATGGAATAGTGAAACCTAGCAGCCACAAAACCTGCTGCCTGTTATCACAAGTTTCAGCCTTTTGATAAAGTTATCTTGAACAAGACGCTCAGCCCCCACCCTTTTTATAGGGGTGCTTTTCTGTAGTTGTCTCTGTACTGGGAAATTGAGTGGAGGGAGGAATTGGGAAGACATTGTTCTGGCGTGTCACATAACTGTTTTAATTATTTAGCTTAGTATACCTTTACATTTAATTCACACATTGGTTGTTCTTTTCTACTCCCTACAGGAAGCTAAAGGAGGTCCACAAGCGTTTGAATGAGCTGCGGGAGTTGGTTCAGTACTACGAGCAGACCTCTGACATGATGGTGGATGCGGTCAATGAGAATGTGAAAGAGGAGGATGACGAGGAAGAGGAGGAGGAAGATGAGACAGAGGACGGTTCAATGTTTGAGGCCATGTTTGACTCTGAGCAGGAGAACCGACAGCCTGTTACTAACATCAGGTGTGTTTGTTTGAAGACCAACCGTCCTGTGTCTCTGTTATTTGTTAATGTATCCCTTGTTATATGCCAAAAATTCTATCAGGGATTTGATGTGATTTTGATTTAAATATATTGTCTTATTATCTTTATGTAAAACGGGTTCAAATGTTATTGTAATGTATTGCTGGAAACTCTAATCATGTCCACTTTTTTAACAGTCCAATCAAATGCAAAGGATTTCATTTAAACTGTACACCGCTAAAATATAAAATTTCACTGTGAAATGTATGACAGTACAGAAGCTAAAGCGACTCCAACTTCTCTTTCACCGAGTCTTAAGATAAACAGATCATCAAGGGATTAATCATTATACTAAAGCTCCAACGAAAAGTCAATTTAACAATTTTGGAAAAAAGAAAATAAATGATCAGCATCCATTTTGATAATCAATTAATTGTTAAAGTTAGTTTTAAAGCTAAAATGTCAAACACGGAATGTTAGAATTTGCCGCGTTTCTTTTTTAACTTTATTTTAAATGTACTATTTGAGGGTTTTAGACCATTGGTTAGAGAAAACTAGACTTTTTATATCGTCACCTTGGGCTCTAGGACATTGTGATGGGGAAGTCTTTACATTTTTCTGCTGTTTTCAAACTAAATGATTAATAGATAAATTAATTGCCAGATTAATTGATAATGAAAATAATTGTCAGTTGTAGCCCTACCTTATTCACAGGTTCACCTGTTTTGAAATCGTTACATTTTACTTAAACACCTCCAATGGGAGGTTTGGAGGTTGTTGGGCTCAAGTTAAAGTAAGATGGCGTTTAGCATTAGGTCAGTATGTGCAATTCTGCTACTGGCATTTTGATGTATCTCTAACAATCCCTGTACTTTATGCCTTTAGAAACCCACAGCGCATTGGGAACTGGACCGACCTGAACAGCCTGACCAACAGGCGCAGTGTCCGGAGCAGTGCCACTAACAACCGTGATGGAAGACTCAACACTGAGTGTGAGATCAACAACCGGTCAGCAGCCAACCTCCGCAGCCTCAACATCCCCTCAGCCATAGGTACACTCATGCACATGCTTACACAGATCCATGTTACAGCTCATGGTAATCCTTCTCTTTGGTATTCATTGGATTATTAACACACTTTTTACTGAAATGGGTAGCATAAAGATTTGATGGCATGAATATAACTGAAAATAACTGCTTTGCATTTTCCTGGAGCTTGCAGTTATTACTCCATTTGATCATTAACACTGTATTTTAAACTTTCCCTTCTTTCATGCCTGTATTGACAGAAGAACAAACAGTGCAGAGATATGTTGTATCATATCTCTGCACTGTTTGTGCTCTCTTACATTAAAGCCACATTACAAATGTATGTGAATGTCTTGTTTTTAATTTTATATCAGGTGTCCAAAATGCATGCAGTTAATTCCGATGAAGTGTTTTTAATAAACAGGAGATATATTCATGTTTGAAAAGCATGTTTATCAATAACAATGATAATACAAGACATTCACATACATTTGTAATGTGGCTTTAATGTAAGAGAGCTTTGGTTTAATGAGCTTGTTATTGAAGTTCTGTATTAATTAAAAAGTTAAAGAAAGACACCCACTTTAAAATGACATAATTTAACAAACTAAATCTGTTTGATTTAATCTTTGCTCTCATTTAGAATGCCAGTACAATAGGGACACCCCTTATAATCGGGTGAAGGATGATGATGAGGATGGCGATGGCCTCGATAATGATGAAGGGCCACAGGCTGTGGCTGCAGACAGTGAGGCATCGGGATCCAGTCGAAGAAGCAGTCTGGGAAACAATGGCGATTTTACACAGAAGGTTCATCGGCACACAGCGAAGCAGAAACTCCGGCAGCTTCAGGAGCTGGTGGCCATGGTTCAGGTGAGGCAGACGACAGGACAATATGAACGATTCCATAGCAAGAATGTAGGTATTACTTTTTTCTGTGTCCACTTTGTTGGCATATCAAGGTTTCTCTTTTCTACTTTTCTCAAACCTTCGTCCATTTGTGTCCATAACCGTAGCGTTAAGCTCTAACTGCCAATTATTTAAAGCAATCTAAACCATTTACACAAATCCTCCTGGAATAGACGCCGGGTCAATATGGGAGAATTACCTCGACATCTCTGAATCGTTCATCCAATGGCCTCACTTTTTAATTTGGGCTGCAAATAATACTTTTGCATTTGATATGACACCCTTGATTAACAAATTGAAAAACGTGCATTATCAAATCGTAGTCTAATTCTGTTCATCTAACTTTTCTCTTTTAAATCTCTCTGCTCCAAAGCTACAAAGTATGTTGTCGTGGCAACACATCACCTGTTGACTTAAAATGACATTAGATCCATGCGGACATATTGGTCTCTAGTAATTGGTTAGCGAAAAAACAAATCCCTTAACCCCCATGGTAATCAATTACAGTGGAGGAAATGTCAGACTTAATATGGAAACAGAGTGTAACAAGTTGACAATTCTGTCTGACATCAGGCAAAGGATTTGAGGAAATGTCTGACTTTGTCAGTAACTGTTACTTTGGTAGTAACATATGCTTACATTTCTTTTCATTAAACCTGACATGTTGGATCTTGTTTTTTTATATTTTCTATGGGAATATGAAAACCCTTAAAACAAATAATGAGCCTTTGACTACAAGGAAAATATACAACCGTTGTTCTTAAACAGCACTCAAGTCTTTTTAAAAAAACAATTATGCTGATGCAGTTTCTATCACTTTGTTTTGTAATACAAAGCTGAACACTGTGTAAGTTGTGTGTTTCTGTCTGTATCCAGAGTGATGACACTGATGGAACAACAGCTAATGATGATGAAGCTTTACACCAACAGCCAAATAATACCAGAGCTACGGTGGCTGGGGCGTCTGGGGCCCGATCTAAACTCACACTCTCCAGCAAGGCCAGGTACAGTACAATGTCTGAAAAGAATGTCTGATGGTCTGTACAGTTCTCCCAAAACATTATTTTGACTGTATTCTGAATGTTGACTTAATCATTGATTTAATAATTATATTAATTTGAATTGCATCTAAACTGTTGTTGACACAGGGAGAAGCTGTATGAGGAGAAGCTCCGTCAGCAGAAGCAGGAGCTTAAGCAGCTCCATGAAGAGCGCCAGAGGCTCATTGAAATCCAAGGCAAGATCCAGGACCTGCAGTGGGCCTGCCCCGACCTCCAGGTATTTCTCTCACACACACACACACACACACACACACACACACACACACACACACACACACACACACACACACACACACACACACACACACACACACACAAAGTTTTGCTAAGAAGAGGAATCAGTAGGTAGACTTGAAATCTGATTTGAAAAATTGTTCAATATTTTGTCCACCCTCTTTAGATCAAATAAGGGGTGTACTAAAACATAGGAACCTCTCTCTCAGTAAAGAACACCACAAAATACATCCTCCAAAATTACCTTAAAGTTGAATAATAATTCAACTCAATTTCTATAGAACAGTTTCAACAAAAACTAAAACCTTCCATGAATATAGGGTTTATTATACAGCTATTGTATTAGACTGGATTACATTTAGCTATGTGTACCTAATTATCTGGCACTTTTTAAAGAGCTGCAGATTTTATTTAGAAGATATACCATTTTTACTTTTTGTGGTCTCCTTTCTAGTCATCTGTGTCCAGCACAGTGAGTCAGCAGGGCTTGCTGAGGAAGGTTCCAGTTGCAGTTTCAACTCCGGCCACTGTCCTGGCTTCCTCCTCCTCTGGACCCCAAACTAACTCAGCAGCGTTAAAACCCACTGCTCCGGAAGCAGCTTCTTCTTCAGTCACTGACAATGAGGTAACAGACTCCACCTTGCACACACAAAGACCCATGGCTACCACTACAACAGTACAGATTACAGTTAACTGTTCCCTTCTGTTCTTGTGTTGTCAGCAGCTATGGTCTGAGATGCGTCGCCACCAGATCTTGCGGGAAGAACTGCGACAGCGCAGAAAGCACTTGGAGTCCCTGATGGCCGAACATCAGAGGCGTAGTGGTCTCAGTGACTCTCCTAGGCGGATGGTAGACTCAGAAGGCCTTGCTACACCTTCACAGACTGTCAGTAGGGATGAAAGGTAAGAGAGATGCTGCTCTATGGGGCCTGTTTCAACAAGACCAAGATAGAAGTCAGTTAATTGAGTTATCTTTAGTTATCCAAATCCGCAATTTAATGAGTTTTGATTGTAAGGTCAAGATTTGATTTGATTGTCAGCACTCACAACTGTGCTATTGTGTCTCGAAAAGTGCAGCTGCTGGCAGGCTACCGCAAACTACACTATGTTGTCTTTTAAGTGTTTTACTACTTTTTCTTCAGACGCAATTAAGTAGGCAGGGAAGGAGAACAAAATACGAGGTTGAAAATGGAAAGATTATTTTGATATATTTTTCAATTTAGAACGGAAATTGTGCAGCCCTAGTTATAAACATATTCAGGGAAATGGGAGATTCTTGAGAATGAACAGCAGTACCCCACAGCAGCCACATTGCACAACATGACCTCTTATGCTTTGCTCAAACATATTGTAATAGCTGTTGAGATCATTCTTTGTGTTCTTTTTTTTTTTTAGCTGGGTAGGGATTAAAACTGATGCTTATTTCATAGAAAACATAATTTGTACCATTTTTCCAATGTGTCTTTAGGACAATGGCTACCTGGGGTTCCACTCCCTGCCACCTTGATGATGATGATGAAGATGATGATGGAGATGATGATGATGATGATGAATATCAATCCGAGATGGGTGCAGAGGAGGAAGAGGAGCATGATGAATGTGTAGAAAGCAGCTCTGATGACGGCATCCACATCTACTCCTCCAGCAGGAACCAGTGCTCCAACAGCAACAGGAAGAACCAAGGAAGGTCAGACGAAGTGGAGGCGGAAGGAATTCTATTGCGCTGATATCTATAATCTGTCTTTTTAAAATGATGCTCACACTTCATTTTTGTGTTTTTTTTAGCAACCTGAAGCCTCCCCCAGCCTTCTCATGTGAAACTAGTGGGAATCCAAATCTTCATAACAAGACTAAGGCCAAGGAGCAACAGCAGTCCAGAAGTATGAACCAGTCTGCGACGAGCCAGCATGGAGCTACACGGCGACAAGAGAACCTGCGCTGGGCCTCCGAGCTCTCCTTCGCCGAGGGCTCGGGTCAGTGGCAGGAACAGATCGGCCAGCTGCAGAGGCAGCTGGACTTCAGCACCAGCATGTGTCACACACTCATGCAGGACCAGCAGGTTGGTGGACAGGACAAATACATGCACATACACGGGCATTGGCCGTAGTAACAGACACAAGCTCGCACTACATCAATGAAGTCACTGTTCTCTTAGAGAATCTTAACAAAGACTCAGCTTTCTATCAAGTCATTGTTTAGGTGTTAACAGTTACAAAAATATTCTCTCTCCTCCTTCCACAGACACTCTCTTATATGTTGCAAACCCTGCTGACGGGTCAGTACAGTGCGTTACCCAACAACTTGTCATCACCACAGGTCCACCTGGTCATGCACCAGCTCAACCAGTGTTACACCCAGCTGGCTTGGCAGCAAAACAATGTACAAAGGTGAAAACAGTAGTATACAACAGTACACGTCTTGATTTCTATCAAAAGGTTCATTTATTAAATCGTTTTTATATTCTGTCATACTTTTCCTTCAGGCTAAAGCAGGTCCTTAATGACCTCCTTCGCCAGCAACAGCAGAATCAGCAGGCTTCCTCTTCAGCAGCAGGTTGGTCGACACAGAAGCCTGGCTCATCCCAGGAATCCAGCTCTGGCACCTCGGCCTCCCCTGGAGTCTTCTGCCCCTTCTCCTCTACCCTGCATCCTTCAACAAACAACATGTCAACTGCTGCCTTATCCCCATTCCCTCCTGGTATGACATGGATATTTATTTAATTCTCACACAAAGCATGTCTTGAATGGTATGCATCAGAAGCAACAGAAAGCTAAATCATCTACATGAGGCTCAAAAGATGAGGTTCACAGTGATTATTTTACAGCAACTAAAGATTTGTTTGTGTTAATGTGCTAAAAAGCCTCTTCACTGTTTTAAAATCAATGAAAGTTTGACCTTCAATAGGTCATGGCATTTATGAAAATTTTAGCAATGCCTATTTGCAATAAAAAGGTTTTATCTTCATGTAGTTATTGAACACTGTTTGAATGTTCTGGTTACTGGTAGGAGTAATCATTTTCAATTAGTACATTTGAATTTGAAGTTAGTGATATTTTTCAAAGTGACTCACTCGGCCAACAATGATTTAATTGATTTTTTTTGGACCATTACCATTAAACATGAGCAAATTAAGTAATTTTTCTTTCTTTTTACTCTGCAGGCTTTAATTTATTTCCACTCTTCCCTTCTACCATGGGCGAGTTCCCCCAGGGTGCAGCAGGTCAGGCAACCGCTGACCACCCGAAGCAGCAGTTAGACCCCAACACATCAATTAAAACAGAGTACATGAGTTTCCCTCCTCCACTGCAACGCTCTCCTCTCACCACCACCACCACCACCACAGATAGAGGGTACATCCATCATTTTTGCCTGAGAGGAGATTTATATATATTCATGTAGACATTACTGTTCATATATTTATTTCCCATGTGACCCCTTTAGACCTTCTGGCTGGCTCAAAACCTCCTATGCGAACAACACCGTCCAGCATCACCGATCCCAAACGGAGCCCAAAGAGTCTCCCTCCTCCTCCCCCACTTTTGCCAGCCGCCACCCCAGACCACAAGAATTTGACAGGGCATCACAGGAAAGCTTCAGCAGCATGCCGGATCCTGTTGATCCCACCACCATCACCAAGACTTTTAAGGCCGGGCGCAAGGCCTCTGCACAAGCCAACCTGGCCTCACGAAGCAAGACGCCCAATTCTAAGAGTCGGAGGAGGAGGAGCAAAGGGCACAACAAGAACAGTGAAGGTAGAAAAATGAAGATAAATCATCTGTAAATATTTGCTGTAACCAAATTAGCAAAGACTTAATGATGAAAATTTCATCAGAGTTTTTCTTAAAAGAATTTCATGTATTTATTTCAGGCCATGAGAGTGACAGCGTTAGCAGCACTGCAGACTTTGTCCAGAAGAGGGCAGCCCTGTCCCACCAGAAGGATCAGAATAAGAGTCTGTTGGACAAGCTGACCCAAGAGAAACTTGACAGCAAAACTAAGCTTGGAAACAAACGCAATGACATCTCTTCTGGTGGGGGTCAAGCTGCTTGTTGTGAAAGTTATCCACCCACTTCACCCCTCTTTTGTCTGTGTCTTGTTTACATTTATTATCTACATCAGTTATATCACTTAATTTACGTCAGTGTTTTCTTTATTTCTGTACATCTTGTCCTTTGGTATTTTTTTTGCACATTTTTCATGACCTTGTGTTTCATGTTTAATTTTGGGTTAATTTACTTTGTGTCACTTTAATTTATCTTACTCACAGCCTATGCTTGGAGAACACCCTTCCTCTCTAACAGAATTGCATGCACAGAAGCACCAGGTAAACTGACAAAGCAACGCAAAGCATCATGTGCTTATTGTATCACCTCAACATTCCATGCATGCTCTATTTGTGGCTAAACCTAAACCAAAGCAAAGTTTGAGGACAGACTTTTTGTTTTTTACTCATTGATGAGGTTATGCAAGTATCCGCTCAAATCTCATCACGGCCTATCTTGAACCTGTAGATGCAAGCAGCGAGTTCTCACTGTTCGAGGCACTAAGGGAGACCATCTACTCTGAGGTGGCTACTTTGATATCCCAGAATGAGTCCCGCCCCCACTTTCTCATTGAGCTCTTCCATGAGCTGCAATTGCTCAACACAGACTACTTACGGCAAAGGGCCCTGTATTCCCTCCAGGTACGTAGAGACACATATAACTGCTGTTTGTAGCATGTATAGATATATCTTCTATTCCGGGCTCAGATTACATGATATTCAGGCTGACAGACTATGGGATGAGTTCTTGTCTAGGATCAGAATAGTTGTTTGGCAGATTATCTGATCATGTGACTGGTTATTGATAAGATTTATCTCTTAACTATTTTCAGACATAATTAGCGCTGTCTTGACCACTTTAAACCTTTTGAGATGTTATATTTGAGAAAGTTTGGACCAAATGCTTCTCCTTTCTGGGCAGACCAGACCTGCAGGAGACAATGAGAGACAATTAGGAGGAGGAAAAAGAGAACTTTTGACATTTCAGTCGTGAGGCTGGTGGAGACTATGGGCCCAATCTTAAACTCCGTTATTTTCACAGTTAATGCCCCCATTGTGTTAGTAGCATATGTGCACCCATGGGCGTGTTGGTCTTAAGATGAGGTGTAGTCCGGTGCATTGTTAGTGCATCGCTAACTTGAGGCAGCAGAAAGCGATTGAGCCATTGACCAACGGAAAGAACAATGGTGCAGTATTTTCCTTCTACTTAATGCTCCTTTGGTCAAGCATTGCCCCCCAATGTCTCCGGCACAGGTTTAATAGATTATCATTGCATTTTCTCGTATGCAGTCAAGGGGACAGAGAATAGGGGTACGGCGGAGGCAGAGGGTCAGACGGCCAAGTGGACTCTCAATGCTGCCTTGAATGTCTGAGGGAAACATGTCTTAGACCGTACAAATAAAGAAGACATCAGAAGAGTTGGAGAAATCATGAAGATGAGAGAGAGAGAGATAAATAAGTTTCCTCTTTCATTCTACTAGTCATTTTGTGTATATTGAGTGTGTTTATGAGTATGTCTTATTTGTGTAATTTAATGAGATTTTTAAATCAGCCAGAATTCCAAATCTCCTATAATCTGAGCCTGGCCTATATATATATATATATATATATATATATATATATATATATATATACATACATACATACATACATATATACATATATACATACATATATACATACATATCTACACACACACACACACACACACACACACACACACACACACACTGTCTCCCTGAGAATTTACAATGGTATCTCCCTGTGTTTCTTCCAGGATATAGTGACCAGACACCTGGCAGAGAAGAGTGCAGCTGAGGACCAGTTGCCCCGTCTTGGTCCGGTGGTGTGGGCTGCAGGCTCTCAGTCTGAGCTCACACCCAGTGAGAGTTTGGCAACCAGTGATGCAGTAAGAGACACATTATGGCTTCCCAGTGTGGCATTCTCACACTTTTCTATTGTTCTCTTTCATTTTAATTTGGGTGTCACTCCATAGTGAGGTATCTACCAGTACTGAAGTATTCCTCTAAATCCTAAATTGTCAAACCTCCTCCTACCCCTTTTTAAATCACTTTTACTTGCTTCCTCTTCTACATTTCAATACATCTTTCATTAGTTTCTATTTCAGCCTTGTCTCCTTTCATCCTTCCCCCGCCTGTTCTCTTTTCATCCTTCCATGTCTCTCTTTATTCTCTGATTTTAATTTCCCCTCCCACCATCGTCATTGTCTTTGAATTTAACTTGACAGCAAGACTTCAGAAACCAGTGTGTAAAAGAAATGACCATCATCTCTCCACGTCTCTTTTGCCAGATCAGACATGTGTTCTTTGTTCTGGGCCAAGGTCCCCAGTGTTACACTAATTGGGTGCCAGGCCTTTTTTCTGTCTAAATAATGCCTTTGTTCAAGAATGATGGATGAAATTTGTAATTCTCCAAGCTAGGAGAATGGCAAGAGAAGCCACCATTCCTGTTAATACTGCATGCTGGAAATTTTAGAGGGATGTTAGGAGAATTCTAAAGTGGATCTGTGAGGAATCATCGATCTTCTATAATCAAAAAAATCTGTGGTAAAAACAGTTTTGGTTTTGGAAAATCAGATATTCAACGAGGGTGCCTTATAACAGGATCTTTACCTTTTTCAGGAAGTGGTGGAGAAAAACTTGAGGCTCTCACAGGACACAATGAAGAGGAGGGATGATGCCGAATCTGTTGGCAATGACAGCACCATGTCGACCTCCTCCAACCTGGAACCGTTTGCTAACGATGACCTGGGTATAGTTGCTGTGCATGTAGAAAAAATTTGGGACTGAAGCTTGTAAAACTGTATATCTGAACCCGTTTTCACATCCTGGGATTCAGCTGAGGTGCTTTGCTTTTTGCTTTTATTTAAATCAAATCGAGCAGAAGAGGACTATATGGCAGTTGGAAAAAAAGGGACTCTCAGATTTTGGGAACTTCAGTGACATAGATTAGGAGTGACAGTAATTAGGAGCTGGCATACTTTGTGTGATCCTGTAGTCTGAAATTGGTTATAGATGCATTAATATCCATTACACTCCTCTCTCTTCATTGATTTTGAACTTTTTGTATCCCCTTGTCTCTTTTTCACTCTCCTTTCTTTGACGCTCTGATAGGCAACACAGTGATTCATTTAGACAAAGCTCTGGCCAGGATTAGGGAGTATGAGCGCATGAAGCTTAAAGCTGAGTTTAACCCCTGCAACGCCAGCTCTGCAGCTGCAGGTGACTCTGAAGTTTCTTTTGCTGAACATCCTTCTGCTAACCCTGCTCACCCAGTGGAAGGTACCCAATCATATAAGCCTGCCTGAGTACACCACGTGCTAAGACCTGTAGCAACACAATCATTGTCTTTCTTGTTGCTGTTTGATTTTTGAATACATTATTTGTGTCTGTCTGTGTGCAGGAGGAGCAGCTGGTGATGTGCACTGTCCTCAGATTGACACCCAGCAGTTGGACCGTCAGATCAAAGCCATCATGACAGAAGTCATTCCTTTCCTGAAGGTAGGACAACACAGGGAGCTGCAGAGGATGTATTGGAAATTATCAAATATTAATTTCTTATACTTGAACTGAACTATTAAATGTAAAAGGGTGCTTGTTATTCATCTAAAGGTTTTAAGGCTCAAATTGAATGTCATGAATATGAACAGTTGTTTCAGAGTTAAATCACCCTGTGATGTTCATGTTTTTCTTTTATTATTAGGAGAACATGGATGAAGTGTGCTCCCTCCAGCTGTTGACATCTGTGCGGCGCATGGTCCTCACTCTCACCCAACAGAATGATGAAAGCAAGGAGTTTGTCCGCTTTTTCCACAGACAGCTGGGAGGCATACTGCAGGTATGACAGAAACAACACCAGTTTATTCAGCTGCAGGTGACACAGGTTTAAGCATATGAAATAGAGAACAGCCTTTTTTGATATTTTCACTCTTTTCTTGCTCCAGGACTCTCTTAGTAAATTTGTGGGCCGTACTCTGAAGGACTGCGGGGAGGATCTTCTGGTGGAGATCTCAGAGATCCTCTTCAACGAACTCGCCTTCTTTAGGCTCATGCAGGATTTGGACAACAGCAGCAGCATTGCCTTGGCAGCCAAAAACAAAAATAAGAAGAAGACGCAGCAACCCAGTAGAGCAAAGCCAGGTCTCAAGGTAAAAAAACATTCTCTCCCATTTTTGTTAATATGAATCACTGCTCACTTTAGAACAGAAGTTTGTTTGATTGCGACTAATTCAACCCTTTATGTTCATTAATTCCCCCTATTAGGAAAACACAGTAGCTGGTGGCGTTAAATCAACTTCTCCAGCCTACACGGATGAAGACAAGGTCAGTTGTTTTAACACTGATAATGAAATTGTCAATACCACTTAGATCTCCAGTAATCTGTTACAATAATGACCCTCTTGTTTCTTCCAGGACCAAGATGAGGCTGAGCAGGAAGGTAACCTCCAGGAGCTCTACATGCACACAGAGATGAAGAACAACAGGAGCAGTGAAGCTTCAGAGGTGGAAGAGGAAGAGGAGGATGAAGAGAATGGACAGGGAATCCCTCTGTCAATCAGTAAGTGAAAATATTTAAAAAGGCCCCTTGGTATCATTTAGTGTAGCAACAACCCCCCCAAAATAAATCCAACATGCAATATAATCTGAGATTATTTATTTATTTATTTTATCCCCCTATCTTTCTAATTGTATCTGACATTTGTATTGTGTTTATGCCTTGACATCATTGGCACATTAGTTTAGCGAGAACTCGCCCCAAAAATTACTGTGGGCTGATTTTCTCCTACTGAATTCTATAACAACATCAACTCAAGACATTTTTTTATGTGGTCATCCATCACTGTCAATGAAAAGTTGATAAAAAAGTTTTTCCAAAGATACATCAGGATGTAATATTAGTAGTGTAGTAAAACAGTTCTGCAGAAAATTGCTAAAAATGAATGCTAAAAGCTTTAATGTTTTTCTGCTTAAATGCAATTTCATGTATATACACACATACACATGCATGCATGATTTGTAACACATGTTCCTGTACACATCATTCTTGTGTGTTGTCTTTCTTTCAGGTCTGTCTAAAGCAGAGACTCAGGCATTGACAAACTACGGCAGTGGAGAGGATGAGAATGATGAGGAGGAAATGGAGGAGTTTGAAGCTGGACCTGTTGATGTCCAAACATCCTTGCAGGCTTCTGCCGATGGACAAGTGGAGCAGGAGGTCAGTGTTACTTGTGTCGCAGAGATATTATTTTATAAATAATCATAACTGTTCTTAGTCTAACCTGTGGAATTGTTTGGTGCTTCAGGGGACGACACACAGCGAAACCTGGGCAACCAAAGCTGAACAGAGGAGTTCAGATTTTGATGATGTTGGTAAGGCCCTCCTTGATATGTTCAGTGGGATTTCCTTCAAGCTAAATAATGTTAAACTGGCTTTTGTCTGATAGAAATCTATAAAAAAAAGATATATATGTGTGTGTGTATATATATATATATATATATATATATATATATATAGATATATATTAACATCTATTTTTCTTTAGAAATCAACAAGTCAGTTGGGACAATGGACTCCCCAGTAGAACACCCTGACATGGCGGAGTGCCAGAGTCCTGAAGAGGAGAGTAACGTTGGGGCAGCTGCTGCATCAGAAGGAAACTCCCATGAAGTCTCTCATGATCAGGATGTCCTCAAAGAGTCAAACACCACTAGCAGCCCTGACACAGACTCTCCAGTCATGATCAACGTAGATGTAAGTTCAAGGCTGAAGATGCTTAGTTTTATTTAAAAAATGTGCTCAGGAAATTCATGGTGTACATATGGTCACTGGAATGAAAGCACCATTACTCAATAGTATGACACTAGATACGTTGCCCTTTATTGTGGCTGTTGTGTACTGATTATATCATATCATTGATGCAGGAGATGGGCTCAGGTAACACCAGTCAGAAATCTGATGAGGAAGACTTTGTTAAGGTGGAAGATTTGCCGTTGCAGCTTACAGTCATGTGTGAGGTTTGTAACAGCTAACAAATGAAACATTTTATTATAAAAACTGTTCATCAGAAGTCAAGGTGTAAAAACATTTGTATCTAATGACATCTTCTGTGCTGTAACATTAGGAGGAACTACAGATGAGAATAGTGGAGGAGCAGCAGAATAACAACCTGTCTGTAGAGATCCTCAATGGAAACGCTGAATCGCTGACTGGGCTGGTGGGAAATGCACAAGCACTGAAAGAACCAGGTATGGATTCCAGTTTTGTTTGTGTAGTTGTCAAATATTCTACAAAAGCTAAGAAACTCTTTCTTGTTATCATGTGTACATCTATACAGGAATGATTCGCTATTTTTGTCTGAACATTAACTTATAGTCCATCTCTTTTGGAGTAATTCGTGTTTTTCCCCTTTGTTTCTTTTTCAGACACTGTCGGTGCCCAGAGTGTGTAAAGATTTATACCAATGTCTCAAAATCTACTGTTTATTAGCAACGCTATGCTTGCACCCTCAATCTGCTCTGGATGTATGATTGTTGATTCTTTATATGCTAGTTTAAAGGAGCAAAGGCTCATATTATTGGTCACATTTAGCTGTGACTTGAAACACAGATACAACTAAACATTGACACATAATCGACATTCATTTCTATTCCTGAATGTTTAATGTGATTGGGTAATCTGGGGAGGTCTTTATGCTGCTGATTAACGACAGTTAAGCCTGTCTGAGTCTTTATAGTCCTGAAATCCTGGTCAGATTTGCCTTAGTCTCCTTCTTGGTTCTGGGATCAGTTTAACATGAGTTGTGATTTTATTATTATTGTTTTTTTGTCTTGGCCTTATTGTTACACAGCTCGTCTATTCTGCACTCGATTCCTAATTATAAGGAGATTCCAGTAGGTTGGAAGTTCAGTGTAGCCTGACTGACTTTAGCTAATTGTTTCTCGAGCTTGAACACTTTTTTTCCATTATATCAGAGCTAAAAGCTCAGATTTAACTTTTATCCCTTCAGACACATCTTTATATACTGTTCTGTTAATGATTTGTCTCCATTGATTTTCCATGTGATTAAAATATTGACTACAGTAATAAGTTTTAAATAATAAAATGCCTGAACTTTAAAAAAAAATGTTTGTGTGTTGACACGTTTTGTACATCAAAAGTGACTGAATATTATGTCAAAAAAGTCATAATATAGTATGTTAAAAAAAAGTCATAGTATAGTATGTCGATAAAAAAGTCATGATATGGCATTTTAAAAAAAGTCATAGTATTATAGTATGTCGAGAAAAAAGTCATGGTATAGTATGTTTAAAAAAGTCATAGTGTAGTGTGTAAAAAAAAAAGTCATGATATAGCATGTTAAAAAAAGTCATAATATAGCATGTTAAAAAAGTCATAAAAAAGTCATAGTGTAGTATGTCGAAAAAAAAGTCATGGTATAGTATGTTCAAAAAAGTCATAGTATGGTATGTCGAAAAAATAGTCCTAAAAAATCATTGTATAGTATGTTAAAAAAAGTAATTGTATAGTATGTCGAAAAAAAAGTCATAGTATAGTATGTTAAAAAAAGTCATGGTATAGTATGTCGAGAAAAAAAAGTAAAGTCAAAAAAGTCACAGTATAGTATCTTGAAAAAAGTCATGGTATAGTACGTCGATAAAAAAGTCATGGTATAGTATGTTAAAAATGTCAGTATAACATGTCGAAAAAAAAGTCAGTATAATATGTTGAAAAAAGTCATAAAAAAGTCACAGTACAGAATGTTAAAAAAAATTCATAGTATAGTATTTCAAAAAGAGAGTCATAGTATAGGATGTCGAAAAAAAAGTCATGGTCATAGTATAGTATGTTAAAAAAAAAAAGAAAGTATGTCAAAATACAGTGTGTCGAAAAAAGGAACGCAAGGAAACCAGGCGAGGAGAGAGGAAACGAGGAAATGTGTTTTAAGAGACATGAGACGTCCTTTCCTCTGAAGCGTCACGTGAAGCGACGTCTGTTTCTGATGACGGCGGCCTCTGTTCACATGATCACTGTACTAATATTAATAATGAAACAGTAATCATCACTGTACTAATATTAATAAGCGCAGGACCGATTTCTACCGGCGAAATGCGTTTGTCTTATTTATGACGAAAAAAAAGTCATGATATGGTATGTTAAAAAAAGTCATAGTATAGTATGTCGAAAAAAAAGTAAAGTCAAAAAAGTCACAGTATAGTATCTTGAAAAAAAGTCATGGTATAGTACGTCGAAAAAAAAGTCATGGTATAGTATGTTAAAAATGTCAGTATAACATGTCGAAAAAAAAGTCAGTATAATATGTTGAAAAAAGTCACAGTACAGAATGTTAAAAAAAATTCATAGTATAGTATTTCAAAAAGAGAGTCATAGTATAGGATGTCGAAAAAAAAGTCATGGCATAGTATGTTAAAAAAAAAAAGAAAGTATGTCAAAATACAGTATGTCGAAAAAAGGAACGCAAGGAAACCAGGCGAGGAGAGAGGAAACGAGGAAATGTGTTTTAAGAGACATGAGACGTCCTTTCCTCTGAAGCGTCACGTGAAGCGACGTCTGTTTCTGATGACGGCGGCCTCTGTTCACATGATCACTGTACTAATATTAAAAGTCATAATATAGTATGTCCAAAAAAAGTCCAAAAAATCATGATATAGTATGTCAAGAAAAGAGTCATAGTATAGGATGTCGAAAAAAAAGTCATAGTATAGGATGTCGAAAAAAGTCATAGTATAGGATGTCGAAAAAAATCATTAAAAAGTCATTGTATAGTATGTTGAAAAAAGTCATAGTATAGTATGTTGAAAAAAATCATTAAAAAGTCATAGTATAGTATGTCGAAAAAAGTCATAGTATAGTATGTCGAAAAAAATTAACATAGTCTTAGTATAGTATGTGATTAAAAAAAAGTCAAAGTATAACGTTTTCGAAAAAAGTCATAGTATAGTATGTTGAAAAAAGTCATAGTATAGTATGTCGAAAAATGTCGGAAAAAAAGTCATAGTATAGTATGCCGTGAAAAGTCATACTTTTGTATGTTGAAAAAAGTAAAAAAATAAATCATTTTAGTATGTTGAAAAAAGGGTATAGTATAGTATGTCAAAAAAAGTAGAAAACAGTCATAGTATAGTATGTCGAAAAAAAGTCATAATATAGTATGTTGAAAAAAAAGTCATAGTATAGTACTTCAAGAAAAGTAGAAAAAGTCATAGTATAGTATGCCGAAGAAAAAGGCACAATATATGTGATGTCAAAAAAAGTAGAAAAAAGTCATAGTATTGTATGTCGAAAAATAAGTCATGGTATAGTATGTCAAAAAAGTAGAAAAAGTCATAGTATAGTATGTCGACAAATAAGTCATAGTATAGTACGTCGAAAAAAAGTCATAGTATAGTATGTGAAAAAAAGTAGAAAAAGTCATAGTATAGTATGTCGACAAATAAGTCATAGTATAGTACTTCAAGAAAAGTAGAAAAAGTCATAGTATAGTATGTCGAAAAAAAAGGCACAGTATATCCATCCATCCATCCATTTCCTTCCGCTTATCCGGGGCCGGGTCGCGGGGGCAGCAAGCTAAGGAGGGTCCTCCAGACGTCCTTCTCCCCAGCAACACTTTCCAGCTCCTCCTGGGGAACCCCGAGGCGTTCCCAGGCCAGACGAGATATATAATCTCTCCAGCGTGTTCTGGGTCTACCCCGGGGCCTCTTACCAGTTGGACGTGCCTGGAAAACCTCTAAAGGGAGGCGTCCAGGAGGCATCCTGATCAGATGCCCGAGCCACCTCAGCTGGCCCCTTTCGACGCGAAGGAGCAGCGGCTCTACTCCGATCTCCCTCCGGATGTCTGAGCTCCTCACCCTATCTCTAAGGCTGAGCCCAGCCACCCTACGAAGGAAGCTCATTTCGGCCGCTTGTATTCGCGATCTCATTCTTTCGGTCACTACCCAAAGCTCATGACCATAGGTGAGGGTTGGAACGTAGATGGACTGGTAAATCGAGAGCTTTGCCTTTCGGCTCAGCTCCTTCTTCACCAAAACGGTCCGGTACAACGCCCGCATCACTGCTGACGCTGCACCGAACCGCCTGTCCATCTCCCGCTCCATTTTACCCTCACTCGTGAATAAGATCCCGAGATACTTGAACTCCCTCGCTTGGGGCAGTGACTCACTCCCAACCCAGAGGGTGCAATCCACCGTTTTCCAGAAGAGAACCATGGCCTCAGACTTGGAGGTACTGACTCTCATCCCGACCGCTTCACACTCGGCTGTGAACCGCCCCAGTGCGTGCTGAAGGTCACGTTCTGAAGAAGCCAACAGAACCACATCATCTGCAAAAAGCAGGGATGCGATTCTGAGGTCCCCAAACCGGAAACTCTCCTCTCCCCGGCTGCGCCTTGAAATCCTGTCCATGAAAATCACAAACAGGATTGGTGACAATGGGCAGCCCTGGCGGAGGCCAACACGCACTGGGAACAAGCTCGACTTTGTGCCGAGTATCCGGACACAGCTCTCACTTTGGTCATACAAGGACCGAATGGCTCGTAGTAACGAACCAGGTACCCCATATTCCCGCAGTACCCCCACAGGACTCCCCGAGGGACACGGTCGAAGGCCTTCTCCAAGTCCACAAAACACATGTAGACTGGATGAGCAAACTCCCATGCACCCTCCAACAGACCTGCAAGGGTAAAGAGTTGGTCCGCTGTTCCACGTCCAGGACGGAATCCGCATTGCTCCTCCTGGATCTGAGGTTCGACAATCGGACGGAGCCTCCTTTCCAGCACCCTGGAGTAAACTTTCCCGGGGAGGCTGAGCAGTGTGATACCCCTATAATTGGAGCACACTCTCCGGTCCCCCTTTTGAAAATGGGAACCACCACCCCGGTCTGCCACTCCACAGGCACTGTACCCGACTTCCACGCGACAGTGAAGAGACGTGTCAACCAAGACAGCCCAACAATGTCCAGAGCCTTTAGCATCTCCGGTCGAATCTCATCCACTCCTGGCGCTTTGCCGCTGAAGAGCTTTTTAACTACCTCAACGACCTCCGCCAGGCATATGGACGAGACTTCCCTGAGTCTTCAGACTCTGCCTCTTCCACAGAGGACGTGTTGGTCGGGTTCAGGAGTTCCTCAAAGTGTTCTTTCCACCGCTCGACAATATCCCCAGTCCGGGTCTGCAGTTCTCCCCCTGCTGAGAACAGCCTGAGAAAAGCCCTGTTTCCCCTTTCTGAGTCGTCTCACGGTTTGCCAGAACTTCCTTGAGGCCATTCGAAAGTCCTTCTCCATGGCCTCGCCGAACTCCTCCCACACCCGGGTTTTGCCTCAGCAACCGCCGCAGCTGCAGCCCTTCTGGCCAACCGGTACCTGCCTGCTGATTCAGGAGACCCTCGGCCAACCAAGCCCGAAAGGCCTCCTTCTTCAGCTTGACGGCCTCCTTCACCGCTGGTGTCCACCAGCGGGTTCTTGGATTGCCGCCACGACAGGCACCGATCGCCTTCCGACCACAACTCCTAGCAGCAGCTTCCACAATGGAGGATTTGAACATGGCCCACTCGGATTCCATGTCCCCAGCCTCCCCGGGATGCACGAGAAATTGTTCCGGAGGTGGGAGTTGAAGACCTTGCGGACAGGATCCTCAGCCAGACGTTCCCAGTTCACCCTCACTACACGTTTGGGTTTACCGGGTCTGTCCGGCAGCCTCCCCGCCACCTGATCCAACTCACCACCAGGTGGTGATCAGTTGACAGCTCTGCTCCTCTCTTCACCCGAGTGTCCAAGACATACGGCCGCAGGTCTGATGACACAACTACAAAGTCGATCATAGACCTTTGGCCTAGGGTGTTCTGGTACCAAGTACACTTATGAACCTCCCTATGCTCAAACATGGTGTTTGTTATGGACAGTCCATGACTAGCACAGAAGTCCAACAACAAAGCACCACTCGGGTTCAGATCGGGCAGGCCGTTCCTCCCAATCACACCCCTCCAGGTTTCTCCATCATTACCCACGTGAGCGTTGAAGTCTCCCAGAAGAACTATGGAGTCCCCAGTCTGCGCCCTTTCCAGAACACCACCCAAGGACTCCAAGAAGGCCGCGTACTCCGAACTGCCGTTTGGTGCATAGGCACAAACAACAGTCAGAGACTTTCCTCCTGCGATTCCCAGTCGCAGAGAGGCGACCCTCTCGTTCTCCGGGGAGAACTCCAGAACAGCGGCGCTCAGCCGGGGGCTTGTGAGTATCCCCACACCCGCCCGGCGCCTCTCACCCTGGGCAACTCCGGAAAAGGAAAAAGTCCAGCCCCTCTCCAGGAGTTTGGTTCCAGAACCGGTGCTATGCGTGGAGGTGAGCCCAACTATATCTAGCTGGTAGCGTTCCACCTCCCGCACCAGCTCCGGTTCCTTCCCCGCCAGAGAGGTGACATTCCACGTCCCTAGAGCTAGTCTGTGATGCCGGGGGTCAGCACGCCCAGGTTTCCGCCCCAGCCTGCCGCCCAGCTCACATTGCACCCGACCCCAATGCCTATCCCTGCGGGTGGTGGGCCCACAGGGTGGGTCATAGTATAGTATGTCGAAAAAAGTCATAGTATATTATGTTGAAAAAAGTCATAGTATAGTCTGTTGAAGAAAGCCTAAGTATAGTATGTTGAAAAAAAGTCATAAAAAGGTCATAGTATAGTATGTTGAAGAAAAGTCATAAAAAGGTCATAGTATAGTATGTTGAAAAAAGTCAGAGTATAGTATGTTGAAGAAAAGTCATAAAAAGGTCATAGTATAGTATGTCGTAAAAAGTCATAAAAAAAAGTCATAGTATAGTATGTTGAAAAATCACTGAAAGGGGTTGAAGTCATAGTATAGTCTGTTGAAGAACCTCCAGTGTAGTATGTTGAAAAAAAGGTCATAGTATAGTATGTCGAAAAAACCCATGATTAAATTCAAAAAAAGGTCATAGTATAGTATGTGAAAAAAGTCATAAAAAAGGTCATAGTATAGTATGTTGAAAAAAAAAAGTGAAAAAGAGTATAGTATGTTGAAGAAAAAAGTCATAAAAAGGTCATAGTATAGTATGTCGAAAAAAGTCAAAAAAAGTCATAGTATAGTATGTTGAAAAAAGTCATAGTATAGTCTGTTGAAGAAAGCCTAAGTATAGTATGTCGAAAAAAGTATAAAAAAAAGGTCATAGTATAGTATGTCGAAAAAAGTATGAAAAAAAGGTCATAGTATAGGATGTCGAAAAAAGTCATAGTATATTATGTTGAAAAAAGTCATAGTATAGTATGTTGAAAAAAGTCCTAAGTATAGTATGTTGAAAAAAAGTCATAAAAAGGTCATAGTATAGTATGTCGAAAAAGTCATAAAAAGGTCATAGTATATTATGTCGAAAAAAGTCAAAATAAAAGGTCATAGTATAGTATGTCGAAAAAAGTCATAGTATATTATGTTGAAAAAAGTCATAGTATAGTCTGTTGAAGAAAGCCTAAGTATAGTATGTTGAAAAAAAGTCATAAAAAGGTCATAGTATAGTATGTTGAAAAAGTCATAAAAAGGTCATAGTATAGTATGTCGAAAAAAGTCAAAAAAGTCATCGTATAGTATGTCGAAAAAAGCCTTAAAAAAGTCATAGTATAGTATGTTAATAATATGTCAAAAAAAGTCATAGTATATTATGTTGAAAAAAGTCATAGTATAGTCTGTTGAAGAAAGCCTAAGTATAGTATGTTGAAAAAAAGTCATAAAAAGGTCATAGTATAGTATGTTGAAAAAGTCATAAAAAGGTCATAGTATATTATGTCGAAAAAAGTCAAAAAAGTCATCGTATAGTATGTCGAAAAAAGCCTTAAAAAAGTCATAGTATATTATGTTGAAAAAAGTCATAGTATAGTCTGTTGAAGAAAGCCTAAGTATAGTATGTTGAAAAAAAGTCATAAAAAGGTCATAGTATAGTATGTTGAAAAAGTCATAAAAAGGTCATAGTATAGTATGTCGAAAAAAGTCAAAAAAGTCATCGTATAGTTGTCGAAAAAAGTCATAAAAAAGTCATAGTATAGTATGTTAAAATATGTCATAAAAAAAGTCATAGTATAGTATGTTGAAAAAAGTCATAGTATAGTATGTTGAAGAAAGCCTAAGTATAGTATGTTGAAAAAAAGTCATAAAAAAGTCATAAAAAGGTCATAGTATAGTATGTTGAAAAAGTCATAAAAAGGTCATAGTATAGTATGTCGAAAAAAGTCATCGTATAGTATGTTAATAAAGCCTTCATTAGTCCAACAATGACAAATTACAATTATCTGCATTTAAACCATCACAGAGGAGCAGTTGGATGCCTGGGGGTTAGGTGTCTCGCTCAAGGACACCTCTGCATGTTGACTGAAGAGGGGTTCGAACCACCAACCTTGTGGTTACGGGATGAGCGCTCTACCTGGCGTGCCACAGCCACCCTTTTGAATAAATTCATAAAAAAGTCATAGTATAGTATGTCGAATAAAGCCTAAGTGTAGTATGTTGAAAAAAAGGTCATAGTATAGTATGTCGAAAAAAGTCAAAAAAAGGTCATAGTATAGTATGTCGAAAAAAGTCATAGTATATTGTGTTGAAAAAAGTCATAGTATAGTCTGTTGAAGAAAGCCTAAGTATAGTATGTTGAAAATAAGTCATAAAAAGGTCATAGTATAGTATGTCGAAAAAGTCATAAAAAGGTCATAGTATAGTATGTGGAAAAAGGTCATAGTATAGTATGTCGAAAAAAGAAATAGTATATTATGTTGAAAAAAGTCATAGTATAGTCTGTTGAAGAAAGCCTAAGTATAGTATGTTGAAAAAAAGTCATAAAAAGGTCATAGTATAGTATGTCGAAAAAAGTCATAGTATAGTATGTTGAAGAAAGCCTAAGTATGGTATGTCGAAAAAAGTATAAAAAAAGGTCATAGTATAGTATGTTGAAAAAAGTCAGAGTATAGTATGTTGAAGAAAAGTCATAAAAAGGTCATAGTATAGTATGTTGTCATAAAAAGGTCATAGTATAGTATGTTGAAAAAAGTCAGAGTATAGTATGTTGAAAAAAGTCATAAAAAAGGTCATAGTATAGTATGTCAAAAAAAGTCAAAAAAAGGTCATAGTATGGTATGTCGAAAAAAGTCATAAAAAAAAGTCATAGTATAGTATGTCGAAAAAGTCATAAGTGTAGTATGTTGAAAAAAGGTCATAGTATAGTATGTTGAAAAAAGTATGAAAAAAAGGTCATAGTATAGGATGTCGAAAAAAGTCAAAAAAAGTCATAGTATATTATGTTGAAAAAGGTCATAGTATAGTATGTCGAAAAAAGTATGAAGAAAAGGTCATAGTATAGGATGTCGAAAAAAGTCAAAAAAAGTCATAGTATAGTATGTTGAAAAAAGTCATAGTATAGTATGTTGAAAAAAGGTCATAGTATAGTATGTTGAAAAAAGTCATAAAAAGGTCATAGTATAGTATGTCAAAAAAAGTCATAGTATATTATGTTGAAAAAAGTCATAGTATAGTCTGTTGAAGAAAGCCTAAGTATAGTATGTTAAAAAAAGTCATAAAAAGGTCATAGTATAGTATGTTGAAGAAAAAGTCATAAAAAGGTCATAGTATAGTATGTCGAAAAAAGTCAAAAAAAAGGTCATAGTATAGTATGTCGAAAAAAGTCATAAAAAAAAGTCATAGTATATTATGTTGAAAAAAGTCATAGTATAGTCTGTTGAAGAAAGTCATAAGTATAGTATGTTGAAAAAAAGTCAAAAAAGGTCATAGTATAGTATGTTGAAAAAAGTCATAAAAAGGTCATAGTATAGTATGTCGAAAAAAGTTGAAAAAAGTCATAGTATAGTCTGTTGAAAAAGCCTAAGTATAGTATGTTGAAAAAAGTCATAAAAAGGTCATAGTATAGTATGTCGAAAAAGTCATAAAAAGGTCATAGTATATTATGTCGAAAAAAAAAGTCAAAAAAAAAAGGTCATAGTATAGTATGTCGAAAAAAGTCATAGTATATTATGTTGAAAAAAGTCATAGTATAGTATGTTGAAAAAGCCTAAGTATAGTATGTTGAAAAAAAAGTCATAAAAAGGTCATAGTATAGTATGTTGAAAAAGTCATAAAAAGTCATAGTATAGTATGTTGAAAAAAGTCAAAAAAGGTCATAGTATAGTATGTTAATAAAGCCTTCATAGTAGTGTTAATAAAACAATGACAAATTACAATTATCTGCATTTAAACCATCACAGAGGAGCAGTTGGATGCCTGGGGGTTAGGTGTCTCGCTCAAGGACACCTCTGCATGTTGACTGAAGAGGGGTTGAACCACCAACCTCGTGGTTATGGGATAGCGCTCTACCTGCGTGCCAAGCCTTTTGAATAAATTCATAAAAAAGTCATAGTATAGTATGTCGAAATAAAGCCTAAGTGTAGTATGTTGAAAAAAAAAAAAGGTCATAGTATAGTATGTGGAAAAAAGTCAAAAAAAAGGTCATAGTATAGTATGTCGAAAAAAGTCATAGTATATTATGTTGAAAAAAGTCTAAGTATAGTATGTTGAAAAATAGTCTAAAAAGAAAGTCATAGTATAGTATGTCGAAAAAGTCATAAAAAGGTCATAGTATAGTATGTGGAAAAAAGTCATAGTATAGTATGTCGAAAAAAGTCATAAGTATGGTATGTCGAAAAAAAAGTATAAAAAAAGGTCATAGTATAGTATGTTGAAAAAAGTCATAAAAGAGTATAGTATGTTGAAAAAAGTCATAAAAAGGTCATAGTATAGTATGTGAAAAAAGTCATAAAAAGGTCATAGTATAGTATGTTGAAAAAAGTCATAGTATAGTATGTTGAAGAAAAGTCATAAAAAGGTCATAGTATAGTATGTCAAAAAAAGTCAAAAAAAGGTCATAGTATGGTATGTCGAAAAAGTCAAAAAAAGGTCATAGTATAGTATGTCGAATAAAGCCTAAGTGTAGTATGTTGAAAAAAAGGTCATAGTATAGTATGTCGAAAAAAGTATGAAAAAAAGGTCATAGTATAGGATGTCGAAAAAAGTCAAAAAAAGTCATAGTATATTATGTTGAAAAAGGTCATAGTATAGTATGTTGAAAAAAGTCATAAAAAAGTCATAGTATAGTATGTGAAAAAAGTCATAAAAAGGTCATAGTATAGTATGTTGAAAAAAGTCATAAAAAGGTCATAGTATAGTATGTCGAAAAAAGTCAAAAAAAGGTCATAGTATAGTATGTCGAAAAAAGTCAAAAAAAGTCATAGTATATTATGTTGAAAAAAGTCATAGTATAGTCTGTTGAAGAAAGCCTAAGTATAGTATGTTGAAAAAAAGTCATAAAAAGGTCATAGTATAGTATGTCGAAAAAGTCATAAAAAGGTCATAGTATATTATGTCGAAAAAAGTCAAAATAAAAGGTCATAGTATAGTATGTCGAAAAAAGTCATAGTATATTATGTTCATAGTATAAAAAAGTCATAGTATAGTCTGTTGAAGAAAGGTCTAAGTATAGTATGTTGAAAAAAAGTCATAAAAAGGTCATAGTATAGTATGTTGAAAAAGTCATAAAAAGGTCATAGTATAGTATGTCGAAAAAAGTCATAAAAAAGTCATAGTATAGTATGTTGAAGAAAGCCTAAGTCATAGTATGTTGAAAAAAGTCATAAAAAGGTCATAGTATAGTATGTCGAAAAAGTCAAAAAAGGTCATAGTATATTATGTGAAAAAAAAAAAAAAGGTCATAGTATAGTATGTTGAAAAAAGCCTCATAGTATATTGAAAAAATGTTGAAAAAAGTCATAGTATAGTCTGTTGAAGAAAGCCTAAGTATAGTATGTTGAAAAAAAGTCATAAAAAGGTCATAGTATAGTATGTTGAAAAAGTCATAAAAAGGTCATAGTATAGTATGTCGAAAAAAGCCTTAAAAAAGTCATAGTATAGTATGTTAATAAAGCCTTCATTAGTCCAACAATGACAAATTACAATTATCTGCATTTAAACCATCACAGAGGAGCAGTTGGATGCCTGGGGGTTAGGTGTCTCGCTCAAGGACACCTCTGCATGTTGACTGAAGAGGGGTTCGAACCACCAACCTCGTGGTTATGGGATGAGCGCTCTACCTGGCGTGCCACAGCCTTTTGAATAAATTCATAAAAAAGTCATAGTATAGTATGTCGAATAAAGCCTAAGTGTAGTATGTTGAAAAAAAGGTCATAGTATAGTATGTCGAAAAAAGTCAAAAAAAAGGTCATAGTATAGTATGTCGAAAAAAGTCATAGTATATTGTGTTGAAAAAAGTCATAGTATAGTCTGTTGAAGAAAGCCTAAGTATAGTATGTTGAAAAAAAGTCATAAAAAGGTCATAGTATAGTATGTCGAAAAAGTCATAAAAAGGTCATAGTATAGTATGTCGAAAAAAGTCAAAAAAAAGGTCATAGTATAGTATGTTAGTATATTATGTTGAAAAAAAAGTAGTATGAAAAGGTCATAGTATAGTATGTATGAAAAAAGTCAAAAAAGTCATTGTATAGTATGTTGAAAAAAGTCTTAAAAAAGTCATAGTATAGTATGTTAATGAAGCCTTCATTAGTCCAACAATGACAAATTACAATTATCTGCATTTAAACCATCACAGAGGAGCAGTTGGATGCCTGGGGGTTAGGTGTCTCGCTCAAGGACACCTCTGCATGTTGACTGAAGAGGGGTTCGAACCACCAACCTTGTGGTTACGGGATGAGCGCTCTACCTGGCGTGCCACAGCCACCCTTTTGAATAAATTCATAAAAAAGTCATAGTATAGTATGTCGAAAAAAGTCATAAAAAAGTCATAGTATAGTATGTTGAAAAAAAGGTCATAGTATAGTATGTTGAAAAAAAAAAAGGTCATAGTATAGTATGTCGAAAAAAGTCATAGTATATTATGTTGAAAAAAGTCATAGTATAGTCTGTTGAAGAAAGCCTAAGTATAGTATGTTGAAAAAAAGTCATCAAAAAGGTCATAGTATAGTATGTCGAAAAAGTCATAAAAAGGTCATAGTATAGTATGTCGAAAAAAAAAAGTGTGGTCATAGTATAGTATCCCTGAAAAAAGTCATAGTATAGGTGCTGGAAAAGGGTCATAGTATACCTCAGATTGAAGAAAGGAAGTATAGTATGTTGAAAAAAATGTCGGTATCGCCCCCGTACGTGGAAACGGAAAAGCTCTTCAAAAAAGGTCAAGGATCCTGGAGGGGTCCTGGGAGTATGCCCATCCGGTATGTGTTTTGTGGATCTGGAGAAGGCGTATGTATGTCCCCGGGAGAAACTGTGGGAGGTGCTGCGGGAGTATAGTATATCCTCATAGGAAAAAAGTCTGTAAAAAGTCATAGTATGTTCGCGTCCTCGGCAGCCAGTCAGTTTCGTTCTCAGTGGGTGCTGGTCTCCGAAAAGGGCTGCGCCTTGTCACCAATCCTGTTTGATATAAATGGACAGGATATCGAGGTCATAGTATAGTATGTGGGGGAAAAGTCATGCAGGTCATAGTTATGTCTGAAAAGGATCTAGTCACTGTATTTTGCAGATGATGTGGTCCTCATAGATATCGGCCTGTGAAAAAAGCACTCACTAATCGGGTCATAGTATAGCGGTGGGATGAGGATAAAGCACCGCTAAATCTAGCCATGACTCTTAGCAGGAAACCGATGGATTGCTTACTCCGGGTAGGAAAAAAGTCCTTAGCCCAAGTGAAAAAGTTCAAGTACCTCGGGGTCTTGTTGAAAAAAGTAAAAAGGTCATACTATAGTATGAGATTGGCCGGAGAACCACCATAGCGGGGGCGGTATGTTGAAAAAAGTCATTTACCGCACCGTTGTAAAAAAAGAGAGCTGAGTTGCAAAAAAGTCATCGAGTATAGTATAGTATGTTCCTATCCTCACCTATGGTCATGAGGGCTAGTGATGACCGAAAGGACGAGATCGCAAAATGTACAAGCGTCCGAGATAGTTTTCTCAGAAGGGTGGCTGGCGTCTCCCTTAGGGATAGGGTGAGAAGTTGAAAAAAGCCATCCGTGATAGTCGGATTGAAAAGTCAAAAAAGCCGCTGTATTTATTAGAAAAAGTCAGCTGAGGTGGTTCGGGCATCTGGTATAGTATGCCCACTGGGCGCCTTCCTTGGGAGGTCATAGCACGTCCAGTGGGGAAAGACCTCGGGGAAGACCCAGGACTAGGTGGAGAGATTATATCTCAACACTGGCCTGGGAAAAAAGTCATAAATCCCCCGTCAGAGTATGGTATGTGGCCCGGGAAAAAAGTCTGGGGTCATAGCTGCTTGACCCGACCCCGGAAAGTCATAAAAATGAGATGAGATGATGAAAAAGTCAGAAAAAAGTCATAGTATAGTATGTTGAAAAAAAGTCAGAGTATAGTATGTTGAAGAAAAGTCATAAAAAAGTCATAGTATAGTATGTCGAAAAAGTCATAAAAAGGTCATAGTATAGTATGTCGAAAAAAAAGTCAGAAAAAGGTCATAGTATAGTATGTTGAAAAAGTCCTAAGTATAGTATGTTGAAAAAAGTCATAAAAAGGTCATAGTATAGTATGTCGAAAAAGTCATAAAAAGGTCATAGTATATTATGTCGAAAAAGTCAAAAAAAGGTCATAGTATAGTATGTCGAAAAAAGTCATAGTATATTATGTTGTCATAGTATAGTCTGTTGAAAAAAAGGTCATAGTATAGTATGTTAATAAAGCCTTCATTAGTCCAACAATGACAAATTAAAATTATCTGCATTTAACCCATCACAGAGGAGCAGTTGGATGCCTGGGGGTTAGGTGTCTCGCTGAAGGACACCTCTGCATGTTGACTGAAGAGGGGTTCGAACCACCAACCTCGTGGTTATGGGATGAGCGCTCTACCTGGCGTGCCACAGCCACCCTTTTGAATAAATTCATAAAAAAGTCATAGTATAGTATGTCGAATAAAGCCTAAGTGTAGTATGTTGAAAAAAAGGTCATAGTATAGTATGTCGAAAAAAGTCAAAAAAAAGGTCATAGTATAGTATGTCGAAAAAAGTCATAGTATAAAAAAAGGTCATAGTATAGTATGTGGAAAAAAGTCATAGTATATTATGTTGAAAAAAGTCATAGTATAGTATGTTGAAAAAAAGTCAAAAAAAGTCATAAGTATAGTATGTTGAAAAAAAGTCATAAAAAGGTCATAGTATAGTATGTCGAAAAAAAAAAGTCATAGTATAGTATGTTGAAGAAAGTCATAAGTATGGTATGTCGAAAAAAAGTATAAAAAAAAGGTCATAGTATAGTATGTTGAAAAAAGTCAGAGTATAGTATGTTGAAGAAAAGTCATAAAAAGGTCATAGTATAGTATGTTGAAAAAGTCATAAAAAGGTCATAGTATAGTATGTTGAAAAAAGTCAGAGTATAGTATGTTGAAGAAAAGTCATAAAAAGGTCATAGTATAGTATGTCGAAAAAAGTCAAAAAAAGGTCATAGTATAGTATGTCGAAAAAAGTCATAAAAAAAAGTCATAGTATAGTATGTCGAATAAAGCCTAAGTGTAGTATGTTGAAAAAAAGGTCATAGTATAGTATGTCGAAAAAAGTATGAAAAAAAGGTCATAGTATAGGATGTCGAAAAAAGTCAAAAAAAGTCATAGTATATTATGTTGAAAAAAGTCATAGTATAGTCTGTTGAAGAAAGCCTAAGTATAGTATGTTGAAAAAAAGTCATAAAAAGGTCATAGTATAGTATGTTGAAAAAAGTCAGAGTATAGTATGTTGAAGAAAAGTCATAAAAAGGTCATAGTATAGTATGTCGAAAAAAGTCAAAAAAAGGTCATAGTATGTATGTATGTCATAGTATAAAAAAGTCATAAAAAAAAGTCATAGTATAGTATGTCGAATAAAGCCTAAGTGTAGTATGTTGAAAAAAAGGTCATAGTATAGTATGTCGAAAAAAGTATGAAAAAAAGGTCATAGTATAGGATGTCGAAAAAAGTCAAAAAAAGTCATAGTATATTATGTTGAAAAAAGTCATAGTATAGTCTGTTGAAGAAAGCCTAAGTATAGTATGTTGAAAAAAAGTCATAAAAAGGTCATAGTATAGTATGTTGAAAAAAGTCAGGGTATAGTATGTTGAAGAAAAGTCATAAAAAGGTCATAGTATAGTATGTTGAAAAAAGTCAGGGGATAGTATGTTGAAGAAAAGTCATAAAAAGGTCATAGTATAGTATGTCAAAAAAGTTAAAAAAAAGGTCATAGTATAGTATGTCGAAAAAAAGTCATAAAAAAGTCATAGTATAGTATGTCGAATAAAGCCTAAGTGTAGTATGTTGAAATAAGGTCATTGTATAGTATGTCGAAAAAAGTATGAAAAAAGGTCATAGTATAGTATGTCGAAAAAAGTCAAAAAAAGTCATAGTATATTATGTTGAAAAAAGTCATAGTATAGTCTGTTGAAGAAAGCCTAAGTATAGTATGTTGAAAAAAAGTCATAAAAAGGTCATAGTATAGTATAGTATGTCGAAAAAAGTCATAAAAAAAAGGTCATAGTATAGTATGTCGAAAAAGCCTAAGTCATAGTATGTTGAAAAAAAAAAAGGTCATAGTATAGT